>NC_140233.1:25775804-25888304 GCF_951802725.1 Rutilus rutilus | reverse complement strand
CAATAATTGAATATTAGTCGAGGAGCGCGGGTCGTGGGACGGTCCGGGCGAGGAGTGGTCAGCGACACACACACACACACACACACACACACGCCGACCCGTGTGCGATATCACTGTCCTGTGATTGATTAGCACACCTTTGATGTGTGTGTGTGTGTGTGTGTGTGTGTGTGTGTGTGTGTGATCCCGCACCATTAGACACATCAGCTTTGTCTTAGCCGCATGACATAATCAATAATTACAACTGTTAATCAATGTGATTTTAAATAAGCATCGACCATGTTTGCAAGGTTACCCGGGTCTATTGCTCAACATTAAGCCCAAAACGAGGAGCAGAATCCAGTTCTCCTCCCGGTCTATGAGGAAATTATTCCTTTCCCGTTTCTTTTATCTGATTGCATTTCAGATTGTTCTATTTTACAAGCCTGACTGTATGAAAAACAAGCACAAGTGAATTCCTGTAGGGCGTGGAGTTGTGTGTGGTCACACGTCGTGTGTGTGTGTAGATGTGAAGGCGTCTCAGACTGCAGATTAGCGGGTCTGATTTACCGCTGGTCTTGTGTTTGGGTCTTGAAGCCCCTCGCTGCATTTGTCTGGATTTCCTAATGGTGTTTCAACAGCCTCTGCTTAAGAGCTACTTTCTCATGTTAATGGTTGCACAAACACTCGTTCCCTAACACAACCTGTGCTTTCAGCTCAGCGCGCTCAACCAGAGCCGTTTCAGAGTGTGTCAGAGCAGCGCTGGGACATTTCATTTGGGCTAAGGTCCAGATGGACAGGCTAGATACAGAATATATAAACAGGGATGCACTGATATGAATATTTTGGCTAATGCAGATAACCGATAATTCTTTATATTTGAATGCCGATAATCGATATACTGGCTGATAAATCCAAAATGTTATATAATTTTTGAGAGCCTGATTACAACAACAAAAGTCTCACTATTAAAAGCCATGTCTGAAACACACAATTATAACGTTCTCATTATAATTGTATGTTGCCTATATGACAGAACATTACTGTATTTTCCATTTTTGAAGTGATTTTAATCATATTTCCAGCAGTTTAAACCCATCTTGTTGAACAGTGCAAATCTGAAGCGTCTCAGCTGAAGGAAAATACGTTAATCGTCTTTAATATATCGGGTAAATGTTCTTATCGGGCCGATAACAATAACATTAAAGATGAACATATATCAGCCGATAACGATGACATTAAAGATGAACATATATCGGCCGATACGATAACATTAAAGATGAACATATATCGGCCCGATACCGAGAACATTAAAGATGAACATATATCGGCCAATACGATAACATTAAAGATGAACATATATCGGCCCGATACCGAGAACATTAAAGATGAACATATATCGGCCGATAACGATAACATTAAAGATGAACATATATCGGCCCGATACCGAGAACATTAAAGATGAACATATATCGGCCGATACGATAACATTAAAGATGAACATATATCGGCCCGATACAATAACATTAAAGATGAATATATTTCGGCCGATACGATAACATTAAAGATTAACATATTTCGGCCCGATACCGATAACATTAAAGATGAACATATATCGGCCCATACCGATAACATTAAAGATGAACATATATCGGCCCGATACGATAACATTAAAGATGAACATATATCGGCCCGATACAATAACATTAAAGATGAATATATTTCGGCCGATACGATAACATTAAAGATGAACATATATCGGCCCGATACCGATAACATTAAAGATGAACATATATCGGCCCATACCGATAACATTAAAGATGAACATATATCGGCCGATACGATAACATTAAAGATGAACATATATCGGCCCGATACCGATAACATTAAAGATGAACATATATCGGCCCGATAACAATAACATTAAAGATGAACATATATCGGCCGATACAATAACATTAAAGATGAATATATTTCGGCCGATACGATAACATTAAAGATGAACATATTTCGGCCGATACGATAACATTAAAGATGAACATATATCAGCCGATACCGATAACATTAAAGATGAACATATATCGGCCCATACCGATAACATTAAAGATGAACATATATCGGCCGATACGATAACATTAAAGATGAACATATATCGGCCGATACGATAACATTAAAGATGAACATATATCGGCCGATACCGATAACATTAAAGATGAACATATATCGGCCGATAACGATAACATTAAAGATGAACATATATCGGCCGATAACGATAACATTAAAGATGAACATATATCGGCCGATACCAATAACATTAAAGATGAACATATATCGGCCGATAACGATAACATTAAAGATGAACATATATCGGCCGATAACGATAACATTAAAGATGAACATATATCGGCCGATAACGATAACATTAAAGATGAACATATATCGGCCGATAACGATAACATTAAAGATGAACATATATCGGCCGATAACGATAACATTAAAGATGAACATATATCGGCCGATACCAATAACATTAAAGATGAACATATATTGGCCGATAACGCTAACATTAAAGATGAACATATATCGGCCGATAACGATAACATTAAAGATGAACATATATCGGCCGATACGATAACATTAAAGATGAACATATATCGGCCGATAACGATAACATTAAAGATGAACATATATCGGCCGATAACGATAACATTAAAGATGAACATATATCGGCAGATACCAATAACATTAAAGATGAACATATATTGGCCGATAACGCTAACATTAAAGATGAACATATATCGGCCGATAACGATAACATTAAAGATGAACATATATCGGCCGATACCGATAACTTAAAAGATGAACATATATCGGCCGATACGATAACATTAAAGATGAACATATATCGGCCGATAACGATAACATTAAAGATGAACATATATCGGCCGATAACGATAACATTAAAGATGAACATATATCGGCCGATAACGATAACATTAAAGATGAACATATATCGGCCGATAACGATAACATTAAAGATGAACATATATCGGCCAATAACGATAACATTAAAGATGAACATATATCGGCCGATACCGATAACTTAAAATATGAACATATATCGGCCGATAACGATAACATTAAGAATGAACATATATCGGCCGATACCGATAACATTAAAGATGAACATATATCGGCCGATAACGATATGGTGGCCGATATATCGTGCATTCATATACTGTATATAAACATTCAGTGAAGCTAAAAAGAATGATCCACTTAGCCAAATGGTTTAATATATAGACACGAAAGAAAGCAAGGAAATTGAAAGGACAAAAGGAAAGAGTGAAAGAAAGAACAGAAGAATAAAACAAATCATGAACAAAATAATGAAATCTGACTGAATGAACAAAAGAATTCAACAAACAAAAGAAAAAAGAAACAAAGATCAAATAAAGAACTACACTTAAAAACATCATATATTCATTCAAGACAGACAATAAAGGAGAAAGAACAAAGAGTGAACACAAAAAGACAAGGCAGAACAAAACAACAATTAATAGAACCAAAATACAACATGAAGGAATGAAAGGCCCGACAGAACAAAAACGCAATGAAGAACAAATGACTGAACGAAAAAAAGAATGAGGGATAGAAACAAACCACAGACGAAACAACAAAAAAGACTGAACAAAAACAAAGAAACAAAATAAACAGACATTTAATGAAATGATGACAGACGAAACAGACAAAATACAGAACAAAACAAAGACTGAAAGGAAGAACGAACAAAAAAGGCAAACAAAACAGACAAAACCAAGAATAGGGATGGAAAGCAAGCACTGAGTACAGAACGAAACTGAAGTTTAAAACAGGAACTAAAGAGATAGAAAAGATAGCACAAATATTGTTTGTATTTACAGAAGAGGTGTAAGCATCAGAAGAGTTCTGTGATCTTACGGCTCACACCTGGACCTGAGGAAATTACAGCAGAATAAATGACTGCAATCACAGTGAGATCAGTCAAGGGTGATTCGTGATTATGATATGATTGTGCATAAATCTCAGCTGGGTTTATGACATATGTAGTTTTATACAGATTAAGCCTCAATCTAAACGTCATTGTTTAAGGGTTGTTATTGGACATGTCTGGCTGCCATGAGAATGCAGTGGAATTCAAATGCGCGTGTGTGTGTGTGTGTGTGTGTGTGTGTGTCCTTGGGGCACGGCCAATCTGATCTCACTGCGATGTGTGTGAAAGCTAATGAGGAAACGTTTCATTCATTAAAAGACAACGTTTACTGACAAACACTTGCAGCCGATCAAGAGTGCCGTCACAGAAGATGTGCATACTGAGTTTAGCACTCTTATTTGTAAAATATAATTATAAAATAAAATGTAAAATGAATATTATATTTAATATTAATATAAGGTAGCACTTTATTTTTCAGTGCCCTTGTACTTACTACAGTAATAAGAGTAAATTATGCATAATTGCATGCAACTAACCGTAAATCATAGTAAGTGCATGTTGATAATTAATATTACTCAATACTTATTTGTTCAATTGCACTGTAACAAGGACACCATAAAATACAATGTAAACTAATATAAGTATAAACATATACAAAAATAAAATATCAATCAAAATACATACAAAAATATTATTTAGTGTATCATTATATTCATTAATTAGTATTATTAATATTAGAATTTGTTTGGAGTAATTGCATTGCCAAAAATTCTACACAAAAAAATCTGTGCATGAGATTCAGTGATATGGAGATTTTAAGCACGTTTCACAAAAACTGTGTGCATGACCTTCTCCTGTTAGGAAACTCTTTTTTCTTAAATCCATTTACATAAAAAAACATACCAAACATTTTCATTTTCAGACAGGCTTCCTGAATCTCCAACACTCGTCTAGTTAAACTTTGCTGTTAAACCCCAGTATCCCGTATGTTCCCCCGTTCCCCTCACTGGGATGGAGATTCCTGGTGGTTCCTCCCTTTCCTAATCTGTTGATCACAGCTTTTGGTTAAATCATGATGCATAGTCTGGGTCTGTACAGGGGCCCATTAGTCATGGTGCGGCCCTTCGACGTATCCGCTTTTTATCCATCTCTTAAATCAGTGTGTGCGGGTATTGGCAGCCGGCTGGGCCGCCTCCCAGAGCCCTGATTGAAGTGGCATTGTTTGGGAGACATGGAGCGCTCAATCAATATTCAGTCTTACTAAATTACAGTTTGCATGAAAAATGAGGCCCTCCCCCGTAAAGGGGCCGGAGACTTTGGGAGATGTGCCCGGGAAGTGTTTCATCAACACTCCTCACCTCCGGCGCAGACGCATGAAATACACATCTCCAGAACAGTTAAGAGTGCTGTGATGATGAATTCACTGCTTAATGTGATTTAGTGCGCGTGTGCTAATGATAGACTGAGATCTCAGCTAGGCTGTTAAATTGGTCGATATTTGGCCATTTTAAAATGTTTTAAAATTTTTATACATTTAAATTTGCATTATATTGCCCTTCTCTTTATGTTTTGGCATCGGTTTTAAGCAGAACAAAGAACAAAAGAAAGAGCAGAACAAAACAGAAATACAAAATACAGCAAAACAGCCAAAATAAAATCAAATAAAAATACAGCAAAACAAAGCATGAGTTAGATCATGGGCATGCAGCGCTAAAGTTGGTGTTTAGTAGCTTTCTTTAGGTCTGCATTTCTCGATTCTTACCCCGCATTAATTAACATGTTGCTTTGATTTCCATGAGGCGAACCCTTTCTCATAATGATTGATTGCATCACTTTATAATCATATTTCTTCATCTCCAGTGACCCGCCACCTGTGCTCGCCCCTCAGCCCTCAGTGGAAACCCAGACCCTTAAACTCCCAGCTTTCGCTCTTTACCTTTCACCTTTCACCCTTCACCCAGCTTGACCAGTTCAGTCTCTCAGCTGGCCATGAGCATGGCCATTTTCTGAAGAGGGTTTCTGTTGGCCACTTTCACTGTTGGATCACATCTCCTCCAGGCTGCGGCTGTCTCTTAACCCCACTCTATTAATCATCTCTCTCTTATTCACCCCCTCTGTTCATTTAACGCTCCTTCATGGTACCAAGAGGGTCAATTAGGCCCTGCAAGACCCAACACTGACTATAAGGGTCTCCCAGCCTCCCAGAGACACAGGAGGGGCAATTAGGCCGTCTAATGCTGGTCGCTGAACACGAGCACACCGGATGTTTGGTTGAGATTATGCACACACACACACACACACACACATATGCTCAAACAGACTTCATTTGATGCCTGCCAGCTGGACCATATAACGTGTAAACCTTAAACAATTAACTTAAAGTTTTACCATCTCTTTATGTGAGTCTGTGGTTGAGGGTATTTGTGTAGATGTTGTTTAGGACTGAAGTTTTCCCAGGTGAGGGCTGCAGTCCAGTGTAGCTTGACTGGCTTTCTCAAAGCTAAAAGGCAATTACCCCAGGTCAAGATCCCTGAGCAGAGAGCCAGGAGGAAGGAAGGACAGTACAAAGAAACCGGGGCATTAATTAAGTTTTTCATGGAAATTAATTTTCATGGCTTTTCCTTGAATTTGCCCCACTTTAATATTTGATATTTTAAAGCATCTGTTAACATTATCCTAAAGACCCTATAAAATGGTTTGACAAATACACTTTTCTCTAACGTGTTGATGTAGTTGAAACAAGGAAATTGTGGTTTATCCTTGTTTTTTAAAACCCATTAGCATTTACATTTGCGTCACACTCCAGAAAAATCATGCCTTGCTTCTTGCTATTGTTAGTCTGAGGCAGGTGATAGTAGAGGGAGGGACAAACATTGTATATGCAAGAAAAAGACTGTAAATGTTAAATGTGTTTATCGGGTAATAGTTTATTTTGTCAACTTTTAGGAGTATACTAGCATACAGATAAGCTCAAATGTAACTGAAAAGCTATAAGGCAGAAATCCCCATTTTGTTTTTAAAAGGGGACATAACACACAGTGTCTGCCAATCTCACGTTAATCTCGAGGACCTATAGAGTAGTATTGCATCCTTCATATCTCTGGAGAGTCTTTAGTTTTGTCAGATTTATAAAAGACAGATACGCTGTACCGATTCTTTCTGAAAACAGCCAAGCTCCTGAAGGCGTGGCGTGGGCGGAGCTAAAGAGACACGCACAATACATCATCGCATTATCCCTCGATAACCTTTGATTCACTATACGTTCGTGTCGTTTACAGTATATGCACTTAAGCACCAATTGCCGACAAAACACAGCCATTTGACGTTACTTACCACCTGCAATTCCGACTCATGACCGGGATCTTGTATCGCTGGATCCGCTCCACCTTTCAGTTTTAAACGATCTGCGAATCCAGCGTCGAGCTGGGACTTGTTAATAAAACATTCGTCACCGAAATGCCGGGAACAAACAAACACACTTGCACAACTCCGTTGTTGCCCAGGAAAAACAAACTGCATCCACTGTTCCCCTTAACGCTGGGTTCTTTGGGAAACCGAACAAGGTTATCTTTCCCTCACAACCAAAAACGCACTTCTTTGGTGACATTGTTGATTTCGTGGTGTAATAACAAAATGACTGCCGATGGTTTCCATAACCTGAACGAAGCACATTGATGGGCGTTGCTCTTGCTCTGGTTGATGTGTGTGTGTGTGTGTGTGTGTTTGTCTCTTCCGGGAAAAGTGCCCATATAAGGAATCCTGCCCTTTATGACATCATACAAGGCCATACTCGAAAAAAAAAAAAAAAACTTTCCGAAACTTATACGAGTGTATTTGGCACAGAAATACTCCGTCATACGTCCAACTCATTTTTTTTAACTTTGGCCATGTTTAGCATGAGAATGCAAATCTTTAACAGTGTAAATAAGTCAGAATGCATGAAATGGCATTAGACATCCCCATTACCTTCATTGGTTGTCAAGGAGCTGCACTTTCCTGAATTTAACCTTAATGTGCCTCATTGGAACTTCCCTTAAAAGAAATCTTGTAGAGGAAGGGTGTCTAAATCACATCCGTTAACCAAAGGTGTACCTCAGGGCTCTGTACTGGGCCCCCTCCTCTTCTCAGTATATACAGCATTGCTGAGACAAATGTAACCTTAATTCTATTGACAGAACCACAATTACATTGCTAGCCTACTTTCTTATTAGCACTTTGTGGTTTTGTCTTAGCACTCAATTTGTATTCTTAGTTAGTTACATGCTGAAGTAATTGTTTCTTTGTAAAGTGCCGTCTGCCAAGGAAATAAATTTAATTATGTAATAAATGTTGTTAGCAGTGAATCAACAGCCCTCCATTGTGCTAATTACAGCCGTGATATATTGTTTTGTGAGTAAGCAAGACAGTGCAGTTAAAAGAAGTGCTTGACAAAGTTTACATGCTGGCATGCGTTTTGTGTTGTAGAGAGGGAGAGTGCCTACAAGATGCACATGCACACATAATATCTCTTTATTTACAGTAAAAGTGCCTCGCTAATACAAGCAGCGCTTTCATATCGGCTTTTACTCCATAAAGCACTATTGCAGTGTGTGGGTACGAGACGAGAGACCATCATAAACATGCATTATCATCCTGATCTGTCAGCCAGAGGGAGACTGCCATTGACATGCACTCCCCACACAGGTACACACGATAATGGATCCGCTCTCTATAACATGTCAACCTCATTGTAATGTAAAAGCATTCTCTTACCCACGTCTGCTGAGGGGGAGAAGCCGTGCAGAGATGACCTGCACTCTTTTAAAATGTAACATGACTTTAAAAGCACCGGCTCAGATGAGGATATGACTCTGTGTTTCACACAGTTGTTCTGAGGGTTTGCTGTTACTGGTATGTCTACGATCGGGTGATATTTAAAATGCTACAAATCTGTACGTAATCAGTATACACAAATCTGATAACTGTGATTCGTTACAGTTACGTCAAAAAAAACTAAGTAATCAGATTATAGTTACATTTTGTAAAAAGAAATGGGAATACTATCAGGATTACAATATTTTCACTTAAAACTAAATAAACTAGTATTTTGACATAATAACGCTATATTGACAGTAGACCTCCTAGTGGTCATTATATAAAACACACACACACAAAAAAACGACATTACTGCTTAATAGCGTTCGAAAATATACACAAGCTTAACAGAAATTATTCTGATGAGAATGTTCTCCAATATAATGATGGAAATATTAACGTGTTTAAGCTTAATTTTTCATCAGGCAGTAATTTGCAGACGCTCATTGAGCTGCAGTTGTTTAAGCAGCAGTGGAAGCAGAGAAAACAATTATGAAAATGAGAATTAAAAACAAAAAAGGCAGGAAAGAAAAGTACCGGAGCGTTTTACTGAAATAGCAAACCAGGACGAATCTGGGGATGAGGATATGATATTACAGCTGTGAAGCGCTATACATGACAATACACTCCTATTGCCTATATTCAGGCTTTGCTTGGGATGAACATATTTAATTTCTTGTGTGTGTGTGTGTGTGTGTGTTCGGGACGTTTCAGTGACGGAAACTGCGACCATTTATATTTGTGTTTAGGCTATTGAGGAAATGCATTTTTTCCCAAATAAGAACTTTTAGTTTAGATATCTGAATGTAAGTTTTAAATCAGTCTACTTCAGTGTAATACAGTATGCTGCCACATTATCACTCTTAACACTGATTGTCACGTGTTCAGGTGCGGATGTCTAAATCAGAGAAGCTCATAGGTTCGAGTGTGCGGCGGGTGGATTGGTGAAATCTCTGATTGACAGCTGGTTCTGTTGCCAGGCAGGATCGCGTGAGGCTCCATCTCGTTCACACGAAGGCATTCTCGAAACATTGGTTCCTTGTGCTTCATTTTGTGTTGTTTTGTCTGGTTATATTTTAACTGATAGAAATGCATGTAAATAATTTATGCTAATCAATGTTCTTCTGTCACATCGTTTCCTTCCTCTTTGTTAGACTCCAAGCTAGGGGTGTAACAAAATATCGTGTCACAATATATCGCAATACAAAAATGCAACAATATCTATAGTGGATGGTGACAATAGGTATTGTGTATAGTTCACCCAAAATGAAAATTACTGTGTGAGAAAAAAATAACGTTTGCAGAGTGTCAGTGTCAGTACTGCACTAAACTACTATATATAATGTTAAATATAATGCATAATAATGCAATGGGGGATATGTGTGTGTCCTGATAATGCAGAATGTCTGTTACCAGTAAAAAGTGTCCTACATTATTTTAAATATATCTAGTCAGTGAAAGAGCGCAAGCATATTCGTCTTAAATAATCCTGTATTTTCAGCTTCAGCTTCAGAATCATGAATATTGTTATTCTGGTGTCTCTATTGTCCTGTGCTTTGGGTTTCCAGCACTGAGTCCAAGACTATTCATTTACACACACGATATAATATCAAATTGACCATTTCAATCAACATTTTTTGTTTACCTTTTACCATATGTCTTGGACTATCGCAATAATATGGTCTCGTGAGTTCAGTATCGTGATGTGTATCGAGTCGTGACATGAGGGAATCGTTAGATGAAGTAAACTCTTCTTCATTTGGAGACTAGACCAGTATGTAGTGTTTCATCATAACCGTAACTCTACGAGAGACTTGACATGACAGATAGAGCTTTCTGCTTGTGTGTGTGTGTGTGTGTTGGGAGAGTGTAATGTGCATTTATTGGCATGAGCTGATTGAGTCTTCTCTGAGATCTGGGCTAGGCCTCTTCTTTCCCATCGATCCTCCACTATCCCATCCGGCAGTGCTGAGAATATCAGGCCGACAAACATTAAGTAAACCAAGAAAGAGTGCTGGAGTAGTAATGCAAAATCCATGCTGTTTTCATTGTGCTAATTGATCCAACACTAGTGTAGATAGCGTCCGTTTATCTGTTGATTCCTCCTCCTTCCTCCTGCGTCTACTCCATCAAACGTGTCGGCGCAGCGAGAGGAATTAGCTAATGAAGTAATTACTGTGGGACCAATGCCAATAGAGAGCTATTGTTTTAGGAAAATGGATATTTCTCCAGTCTGACAACAGTCTGGCTTGTTTTACCTTCAGACGTATTAAAGCTCCTGAGAAATGATTCAGTTATTTGTCACAGGCCAAATGGATTACACAAACCGTGCAGACGCAATAGTGTTTGTTTGATTTAAACGAAACAAATAGGAAACCCGTCCGGAATGTTTGATGTATGTTTGTGTAGTTGCACAACCGTCACCAGACACTCCACGCTTGATGCGATTGAGCTGTTTCACAGCACATCATTCAATATTCAATGTATACAAGTTCATTTATAATCAACATTTCACTTTGTCTTGAAGTGTTGTCTAGATCGAACCTTTTAATTTCTATTTTATTTATATAGGTCCACTTATTATGTTACATGTAATATTTCGTTGTTTTTAATCACCGGCGCTCGTTCATTGAAGTCCGTGAAATTTAACAAGACTCACTTGTTGTCAGAATATGCAAAATGGAAATATATATTTCTATAACATTTACAGATATAGATGTAACCATAAAACGTAAGTTATGCACTGAGGAGAAGGCATTACACTGCACTCGCATGTGTCAAAGAGTGTTAGTCGCGCTAAACGCTTGCGCTTTAGTTTTAAGTGCGTATAAATATAAATCACTCTCACGTTTCGGACTACTCTGGTCACGTCTCTTTAACACACGTGTCCTCCTCTGTTTTCCACAAGCGTTTTGTGCTGAGAAATGTAAATCAGTGTCACATGATCCTTCAGAAATCATTATCATATGATGGTTTGATGCTCGAGAAACATTTATGATTATTATCAGTGTTGAAAACAGGATACTTTGAGAAATAGAAAGTGCATTATAAATGCCTTTACTGTCACTTTTGAACAGTATAACGAGTCCTTGCTGAATAAAAGTATTTAAAGGATAAGTTTTTGCTGATAATTTACTCACCCCGATGTCATCCAACATATCCATGTCTTTCTTTCTTCAGTCGAAAAGAAATTAAGGATTTTGAGGAAAACATTCCAGGATTTTTCTACACAGAATGGACCTCAATGGCAACTGATTATACCAATGTTCAAAGCAGGTTCAAATGTCCGTCTCAATGCAGCTTCAACGTCTCGACACGATCCCAGTCGAGAAATAAGGGTCTTATCTAGCGAAACGATCGGCCATTTTCAAAAAAAAAAAATATATATATATACTTTTAACCACAAATGTTTATGATTATCAATGTTGAAAACAGGATACTTTGAGAAATAGAAAGTGCATTATAAATGCCTTTACTGTCACTTTTGAACAGTATAACGAGTCCTTGCTGAATAAAAGTATTAAAGGATACGTTTTTGCTGATAATTTACTCACCCCGATGTCATCCAACATATCCATGTCTTTCTTTCTTCAGTCGAAAGGATTTTGAGGAAAACATTCCAGGATTTTTCTACACAGAATGGACCTCAATGGCAACCGATTATACCAATGTTCAAAGCAGGTTCAAATGTCCGTCTCAATGCAGCTTCAACGTCTCGACACGATCGGTCATTTAAAAAAAAAAAAAATATATATATATATATATATACTTTTAACCACAAATGTTTATGATTATTATCAATGTTGAAAACAGGATACTTTGAGAAATAGAAAGTGCATTATGCCTTTACTGTCACTTTTGAACAGTATAACGAGACCTTGCTGAATAAAAGTATTAATTTCTGTTTAAAACAAACCCTGACCCCGAACTCTTGACGGAGAGCAACAGCAGAGCGGGATATTCCCAGGGAGTCACGACTTGAAGTTCTGTCTTTTTTTGGATATGAGTTTTAAGGACTACTTTTATTGTAAGTTTTTCATGTTTGAGTAGAAAAGTCAACTTAGATTGTGTGGAAAAAAAGTTCTCTTCTTCACACGAGTTCTCGTAGTACTCAGACTTCAGACAGTGTTGGGGAGTAAACACACTCAGCTTTGGTAAAATAAAGCACATCTCTGAAAGGATTTGAGTGCAGCACGAGATGCTTTAGCGGTGAAGGATAAACGCGGAGAAAGTGACTTTCCAAATCGGAGCGTGTTGTTAGTGGACTTTATTTGCCGTTCGCTTACTTCAACAGAAGAAACTCAGAAGGAACTTTCATGTTGGTGTCTGGAACGGCCACACTCTTGAGCAATGCAGAAATGACTTTTATTGTGCGACGTTTGATTGATCATTAAAGATGATTTGGGTAATGCCCATTTTAATCTGTCCCGCATCTCCATCAATAACACCGTCTCCAGTGTGTTTCAGCTCCGCTCAGATGAATGAGATAAAAGAGAGAGAGACTTGCATTAAAGGGTTATAAAATTCCCCTTCCATGTGATAGTTGCGCACTATGTTTGTAAATGATGGCCATTTAAAATCCATAAAACTGTTATTGTGCATAATACCTTATTAATATATGTGTGTATAAGGCACCGTTAAGCGCAGGACGGAGGGAACGAAAGACTCCGTGATTCCGGCTGGAGGACACGAGGTGTTTTCAGGAAAGGTAAATGATTCCTTGATGCAGGGATTTTCTCTCGGATATAAATCTCCCCAGACTGTCGTGACTGACAATAACCCGCTGGTGTGATATGATATTACAATAACCGTCATTTGTAATATGGGTGAAATTTAGTTATGCACTTTAAAAGAGTAACCAAGTGCATTAGTAGTACTGGGACAAACTCAGAGAGAAGTGTTATTATAATTATTATTTTAGGATTGTAACGGTAGTTTATTTAATTGTGTATGTAAATGAAGGGTTTCCCCCCAGGTATATTCATTGCTTTGTCATTGTTTGGTTTTCTTGAAACACAAAACTGGAATGTGTGTGTTTGATTCCGCACGCCTTCGCCTGAACAACACACACTGAAACGTTGAAAAGTGATTTGCACTGTGTTGTTTTGATTTAGATAGGCATGTTAATGTAATGTAAATCTTTGCATTTATTCCTTTATTGTAAAAAGATAAAGACGTTTCGCGGCTGGAAAACCCTGTTTGTATTAATAAAAAAATATACAGATAATATATATGTCGAATGCAAAATCCATTTCCATTTAGAATATTTATTCAAGCTTTCTTCCATGTTTGTATAATCCTAGTATTAAAAGGAAAATTCAATTTTTTCGTTTCCATATAAAATGCACACAAAATATTGCCTTTTTTCCCTGTCTCCAGCAGCACGCATTGTTATTCGTTTATAATCTTCTTTGTCGTCTTCATTGGTTTCTTCTTCCTCTGGCTGCTGAAATAAACCGTAGTCGAGTGTAATTTTTCAATTGCCTGATGCATTAATGAAATGATGAAAGCGCAGGATTAAAACACATTTTTTCTTCCTTTGAAATATTGTTTCCTCTCATGCAACTGTTTTTATTGATGCATTTTTTTTAATTTGTGGAAGTTGCAAATAGACTGGATTGCTGTGGAGGTTTGTGTTTTACGTTTCGGTGTTGTTTCAGCCACTTTAACTGCTTTAACTGAAGTCTTGCTGATGCCTCATGCTTGCAGACCCTGGTGACTGACAACTCATTACATATTTCTCTGAATCTCATCATATTCCGTGCCAATCACATTCATGTGATAGACAAAGTTCATTCTAACTTTGTGCATTAGAGTGATTTGCATACGGTCATGCTCATAATGAAGACTGTATTCAATCGCTCTTCATGGTTCTTTGAGAATTAGTTGCTGTCATTAAGTTGACTGTAGTTCAAACAGAGCAAACTGTGATTATCTTCAACACTGCGCGGCCATTTTACTGGCTCGTCATCAAATATTGTTTCTCATCACGGTCATCTAATGCGTTTTTACAATTATTGCATGTATGTGTAAACTTTCCACAATGTTGAAAGTTTATATTTGTACATTTTTGAAAAAAATTGAAGTAGCATGTTCATGAAAATGAATTTCATCATGACATATTTCTTTTGCTGTATTAATAATTTAATTATAAAGCTAATTATTATTAGATTTTTTTTTTTACTCATCCTCATGGTGTACCAAACCTCAATGGTTTTATTTGTTAATGTGAAATATAAAAGCAGAGAGAAGTGTGTGTTAGTTGCTCTTCTCCATGTGGTTACAGTGAATGCGGATCAAAGCTCTCAAGCTAAAAACAGTGTATACTGTACTTCATGTAATCACACACACACACACTCGCTGATGATGAGGAGATCAGACCGGCTGTCGTCAGACTCCTCGTGCAAACTAAAATCACACTGGATTATTGCAGTTAATGGCAAAAGTAATGCTTGGAAATGTAAACCGATATTTCCTACTGACAAACTACAGCAAAATATGCAAATAACTGGCTTAAAACCATATATATATATATATATATATATATATATATACTGCATCTTGTGTTGTATATTCCAAGTCTTCTGAGGTCACATGATGCATTTGTGTGGCGAACAGACCGGAATTTAAACTTATCATATGAACAGAAATGTATTTTATGGTCATGAATTAGGCTTTGCTAGTTCTCTAAGGAATCTGCTAGAAAGGTCTTGTGTGAATGTAAAGATAACCTACATTTGAGTTGAATTATTCCTTTAAATTCCACCATTTCATTAGTTTTTTTTGTCACTTAGAGTAACTTTACGGTTAATTTGCTCATGTTTTATGATGAAAAGGAGCACGTTTCTCGTGTGTTGTAAATGCAGGGTTTACTGATGAGGCCGTGGAGGTACACAGGACAAAGTGTTGCGAAACACTGATCTATGAGATTCAGAAACAGAATATATGCATGAAACAGACATTTGATTTCAGAAATCAATTCCTGAAATGATTTCATTTCTCTCCTCTCTGTGAAAGTCTCCACAGCTTTAGTTTATTGCTGTCCTCAGCACACTTTATCCCACGCCAAGCCTGCCGTGCGTCTCCGCCTGTTTTGTATGTATGTTGTTTTTTAATGCAGCGCTGGACGGCGGACCAGCACGTTCATATTTAGGGTTGTGTTGAGCCCACTGCCCTGTAATACCAGGGCTTTACCGAACGCATTCCCCCTCCTCTCATCGCATTAGAATATGAAAGTGTGTGCGGTTCCGCAGTTGTCCGCAGACATACTCTCATGCATAAGACATGAGCGCCGCAGTCAATGCGATTGGCGGGGCGAGGCGCGTTTAGGGAGAGAGGATATCCCTGGTCTTAGACACATACACATGCTATAATGAGCAGGATTTGATTCTTCAAACATCATATGCACTGGGGAGGACGTGCACTTTAGCGTGCGTGTGCGCATTTACGTGTCTAAAGTATCTCTCCTGTGTGCCGCGTGGGGGATATGAAGAATTGCTGGAGTTTATTTAAAATAGGCTTGTTAGGAGTCTCTTGTACCTGTCAATTTTGAGAGTTTTGTGATAGCTTTTCCGGCTGAAAATGTCAATACTTTCATCTTTTCATCTTTTTTAGCTACTTTTGTGCATGTGCAAGTTTACAAATTTGAAACCTATATATGCTAAAAAAAAAAAAATATATATATATATATATATTTATATATATATATATATTTATATATATCCTGCAATATCCTGCCAAAAATAAGCATACTCCATAACTCCACTAAAAAGCCTGAGACCGGCTGATTAAAAGTTGGTTCGATATGTTGTCTAATGCAGTGAAATTCGGTGTGTCCCGAAGTGTCCAAATACGCCTAGGCCCACTAATTACCATGGTAGTGCTTGATTACTGTATCCATAAATGTCTCCAAAAGTTCATGGCATAGGCTATTTTTATGATAATATCATTGCACTGATAGATTTATAATAAGGGTGAAGAGGAGGGCTGAATTCAAGAGTAGAATCAGTGTATAACAGTTGTGGGAAAAGAGAAAACTCTTCTCAATCTGTCTGTCTCCCTGTGGATGGCAAGCCCCACAGTGGGACGCTGGGTTTGATCAGGTGATGCAGTACACACACTCCGACATGTCTGAGCCCTCTTCCCCGCACTTCGTAACACTCTTTCCAAACTGCACATTTGCTCTGTGGGGTTCACTGCAGTGCTGGTAACCTATAGACTCGGCCTCCCGCAAACATCAATTATTTACTGCTGGGCTGCAGTGTGCTGTCAATGTCAGCGCTTGAGTGAGAGAGAAGGAGAGAGAGAAATATAGGAAGAGAAAGACAAGAAATGATGTGAGCTCAAGCAATTTTGTTCTGCTTCAATTACCGGTCTAAATGGACTTGACCCCTCTGTTATTTTCTCTCTCTCTGCAAGGAGAGAAGTTCGTGTCCCAGGCACTTTTCACGGGTAAGGTTATAAATAGGCCATGAAACCTTAAAAAAGAAATAAAAAAGAGAGAGAGAGAGAGAGAGAGAAAAGTAATGAAATTATGCTCTTGTTTTTACATCATTATGTCTACAGGGTCTAAGTCAGGGATCCTCAAATCCAGCCCTGGAGAGTTAAGCTCCAGCCCTAATCAAAGACTAGTGAAGTACTAGAAAATACATGTAGGGTGAGTCTGATCAGAGTTTGAGCTAAACTCGACAGGGCAGGGGTCGTCTAGGGCTGGATTTGAGGAACCCTGGTCTAAATCATCATTTCTTTAACATATCTAATAATTCTCACAAAAAGAAAAAAAGATTTTGTCCCACATTTTGTTTCCATGACCTCTTCATAACTAGCATTGAATGTCATTCATATGAAAACAACAGAGAAAAACAAAGTGTGGAGAGAGAGAGAGATAAAGGTCTTTTTACATGTGGAGGCAAACTAAAGAGTATGAATGAGTGGGGGAATCTCTGTGAAGAAAGGCTTTGCACAGAGGAATGAACGACGGAGGACAAAATAAAACACAGACATTCGTTGTTCCGAGTCGCAAGAGAGAAGCAAGGCGTGAAAGACGAAGCTACCTGGGGGACGTTCCCTTGTTCATTCACCCCTCTGTCTTTCTCTCACTGTCTTTCTCCTCCTCGGTCTGGCTGTTTCTCTCAAAGTGAGGTCATCCGAACAGCTCAATGGTACAACATACAGAAAAGCCATTGAATACAAGACTGAACCATGACAACATTAGACAAAACACGAAAACAAAACGCAAACATTACATGCAAGGCACTTAAGATGAAGTTCGTATCCATTTCTTTTATTTTGTTGTTAGCTCGTGTTGAGGGGTCACATATTTGGCTCATATTTCAGGATTAGGAGTCTCTATTAACAACCTGATGAGTTGATTCTAGTGTGTTTTATTCACTTTGGACATATCCAAATGTTTCATTATTATAGAAGATACACATTGGGGATGGGACAGGGGCACTGGGATGAGAGGATCAGTTGTTTTGTAGGTGGTCTGATGCTGGTCATTAATCGGTGACGTGGAAGTGTGAAGTGTACAGGTGTTGATAGTTTCTCAACCCTGCCTTCTCACACTTGGCCTTATTGTCCTTGTACCCAGTTCACCTATGACAGCCTTTCTGCCAGGTATTATTGACTTGGTAGAGATCTCAAAAGGTAAAGAGATAGTGGGGGAGGAGCATTATCCTTAAGAATGAGTTCCCCGAACGGCCTCTTGTCCATTACTGCATATCTACGTTCTGCAGGGAACTTTGACTCGCTTCTCTGGTGCGTCTGTTCGGACATGTACCGCGGTGTGTTAAGTGCCTCTTTTGCCTTATCTGCCTCATTTGTCCATTTCAAACTTTTCTTTCTCGTCAGGTCTGTGAGGGTTTAAGTTAAACATCTGCAATGGCTGCCCAACTCAAAGAAAGCAGATATCTTACTCTTTGTCAGATGCCAGGGACATTTCTTGACAGCATCACCCTTGTTTTCCTGGGGCTTTATCAGTCCTCTCCCTTTCTGGAAAGCTGAGTATCATTCTTCATAAAGATGACTCTTGTCTTGTCAGTCGCTCAGCACTATAGAGAAGTGGAAGACGGTCCCAGCTTGCACAGATTAGGTTGAAGCCACTAAACTGATCATGGTGACTTACAATTATGCCCATTATGTTTTGGAAGATGGCAGGTCCCCCTTTCAAGTCAGTCAGTAAGAACTGATTCTACCAATGGCTAGAATAGAGGTGAACCAGGCTTTATAAAGACAGTCCATTTGCCCATCCACCAGGGACATCCATTTAACTTGAAGACCTTGTGGAAGCCATTGTTGAGCCATTGCAGCTGTAGTCTGTAGGGCTTGACAATGCCTTGATGCTAAATGCAACGTTATTGTGCTATACTATGTTGGTTCATGTGGTGTTCTTTGCAAGACATCCACTCTTTTGGCTGTTTCCTGAATGGAGAAAGCCGTCTCCCCAAAAATACATCAGCCAGGGTCTCCAGTTCAGCAGCCGATACAGCTTTCCCTTCATTGCCTGGGGTTTTCCGCATTGAAAAGCTTGTTTGCCTCTCTCTCCCGAAAGATCCACCTGCTACAGTCTTCTTGACCAAATCAGACAGCATCTCTTCGGATCTCTGTGCAGCACAGCTAGGAGAATTCTTCTAGTCTTACACAGTTGAAGTCTATGAGCTGTCCGAGGCCTGGCCAATTTCATTTCATGACTGAACAATGTGTAACTACCACCAAACAATATTATTTTCACCCCCTTGTTGTATCCATGATGTTCACAGGAATTGCGGGGATGGTGAAAGTGTCACTGCATATGCAGTTCTGCAACTATGTGTTTTGGTTCCAATTTGAAGGTGCCACGCATCGATCAAGGCTGCTCAATTTTTAATTGAAGCTCTTGCTTACACCCCGTCATTCACCCATAGTGCCAAATATGGCAAGAAATCGGGATGCCCAAGTCTTGATTGCCCAGTGGCTATCAGTTTTCAGCTGTGACCACTTTTCTTCTCAGTCACTGGCCCATCCTAGTCTTCTGTTAGTGTTGCATGTCCTTCAATGGACGTGACCCCTAATGAATGTTCGAAAGCATGAACCTTCTTCAACAAAAGAAAAGGCCTGAATTTAGTAGCTGAGCTAGTAAGCTTTGGTTGTTTACTCAAGATTTTGAACTTTAAGGTCATCTGGGTATAGCATACATGCAGGAAATTTGCATACTGTGTTCATACGCCATACCGTGTTACTTTAAAAACTAGTTTGAGCAGTATGTGAGCAGTATGTGTGTGTGTGTGTGTCTGTCTTTCTCTCTCCTCTGCTGTGGTCCATTGGTTACAGGGCAGACTTAAAGGTGAGCCTCTCACGTTTACTCCCTCTTACATCATCCTGTCAGGCGTGTCATTGAGGGGATGTGAAATCAAGCGCTCCTCTCCTGGCTCTTAATTTAGACCCCCAGGTCAGCGTGGCTCTGTCCAGCCCCGAAGCTCAGATCTCCCCCTGGCCCCGACCAGGCCTCTCCAGTCTCCTCCAGCTCACCAGCTAATGCTCCGGGAAGCCTGGATCAGACCTGGGTCTTGCCTTAACTCTTGCCCCAGTTGCCCCTCCCTCACCTGGGTTAACCCCGCTGAGAATGGGACCTACAAGAAGATTAATGGGGCATGCTGTCGGGGAAAAAAAAATTGTTTGTTTCTGTGTATGCCTGTATTTGTGTGTGCGTGGCTGTGGTGGTATACGGACTGCTCTGTAATTCGGGGATTTGGGAATGGCTAAAGTGCAAAGCAATTAGAGATGAAAAGATATATGTTTTTACAGTTGTTTGTTTCTCTGGAGCTCATATTTTTTTGGATATTCTTTTAAAGGAGTAAAATTTTTCACAGTTTGGTTTGTACCACGATTTATGTGCAGTTGGGTGTGCCTGGCGTATGTTGGTGTACATGGTTTAACATATTTGTCACATTGCTATAAGCCAGTAACGTCCAATCCTGCTCCTGGAGAGCCAATGTCCCGCAGAGTTCAGCCCGAACACCCTTGCTTGGAAGGTTCTGGTAATCCTGAAGACCTTGCTTAGATGGTTCATGTGTTTTTGTTTCATAGGATTGGAGCTAATGGGATTGGTTTATATGTGGCGTATCACCATTTTCAACTAAAAATGTTCTAATTAACTGTAAGAGCAGTTTTTCTTCAGTAGAAAATAAGACACATGTGCAGTGAGGGTCAAGCAATTAGTTTTTTGGGGGCTGTAATTGATGCTATGTATTATTAGTAGTATTTATTTATAGCATCGTAGTTTCAGTTGTACAGAAATGTAAATAGCACCACCAAATGAAACTGATCAAATAAAGACCATTTTAATCAGGTTTCCAGAACACTCCACCGATATTTTCATTAGTCACGATGCTATTTTAGATTTTTTAAATGAGCAGATTCACGAGTCGTCGTCTTGCTGCAGTATTTGTGTAAGAGTGTGTGTGTGTGTGTGTGTATGCATATACCTAATTGTCTAGAGTTCCCTCCTCTTAGCTGATATCATGCGGTATGTCAGTAAATACCAGCGGTGTCTCTTCCCCTGTAATGCTACTACACTGACGCAAATGACCTTTACTTAGCAGGTAATTGTTCAGTCCAGTGCCAATGTGTGATTGTTATCTCTCTCTCTCTCTGTGAAGAGTGCTAGGTCAGCACTAGGGTTCTCCTGCGCTAAGCTGCAAGGTCCTCTCTTCATTCTCAAGGTGTCCCCTTCCTGGGGCCTTTTTGCTCGCTTTTTTCTTCTTCCCTGTATTGGATGGATACAACTACCGAATGGAAGACTAAGTGTTAATTCACTGTCTGATAAAGATCCTTTTAGCTGCTCTTTGAGGTCTTGTCTCTGAGATAGGACGTGCGCAAAGCAAAGGTAGATTGGGCTCCAAACCAGTACCGACTAAGACTCGGCCCGGGGAGAAAAAAAAAAAAGCAGGGAAAAGGGTAAAAAGAATCAATTTAATTGCTATTCATGTGTCTGAGATTGAGGCAAAGCGGCTATACAGGAATAAATGGAAGATAGGAGTTTTTTTTGATCTCCAGAAGAATGAGTGTGTGTGTAGGGAGGGAAAATAGAAGACTATTGAAAGTGCTCTGTTAGGACAGAAGGTTATCTGGCCCCGCTTTAGACTGACAGGTATAGCTGTCAAAGCTGTCGCCACCTCTGAACCCAGAACCACACGCAAGAAAACACTCAATGAAAGACAAATGAATGAAAATGCGCTCTCTCCTTCATATAACCACAGAGAAAGTAGCCGTCTGATGTGTGTATGGAGAGTGAGTGCGTTTAATATCAAATTTATAGCCCTTTCCTGTCCCTTCCAATAGCTCTTGTACCTTCAAGCAAACAAGCGGAAATCAATTTATTGTGTGGAAGAAGTTAGAATAGGGATGTTTGTGTCAGAGAAAGGCAAGGAAAGATTTGCATAACTTATTACTTTTCTGTAACATGTACACAATGTTCACAGTTTACCCAGAATGCCCCCCCCTCCACCACTCGCAAATCCTTTTATAGTACCATGTGCTTTATTTCTATTTCCTCTCAATGTTCGTACAATACAAATGCAAATGACAAACATAGTCTATTGTGCCGCCCCGGCCCATGCGGTGTGTTTCCTCTTCCCATAGAATTCCCGCCTTTTCAATTTCACCGGATCATGATTATGAAAACAGATTCTTGAATTGTTCCGTCGATTCTTTGTTTCACCCTGTTGGTTTATTTATCACAAGTGTGCAACGCAAAGGCAAGATTTATGGTAAGGAAGTATCATCTTCCATTATTAATTTGCAAAGCAGGTTCATATTTTTAATGCAATCTTTATTTAGACCCGTTCTGAATATCTATTATCATATTAGCATGTGTTATTACAGATACAGCGTGGCCCAAATGTCCTTCTAATTTAATATGTAAACAAATGCACAATTATATGATCAGCATAACAATTTGATTGAAACATTGAATAAAGTCCCACTGTATATAAATAATTATGTGCAACTATTTTCAAAGTGCTTTGGTGTTGCAATATGCTTGTAAGTGCAGGGATTGTCAGCTCTCTTCATTTTCTAGCTCTAAATTGATTGAATTGAATATTAAGGCGGTCTGTTTATGACGATTTTCTTGTTTCCGCATCTTTTGACGCGGCGAGCGAGCCGGTATCTGGAAGCCCCAGTCCTGCAGTCCCGTGATGTTTTGACACATATTTTGCGCTGAAGCTCTCTATCCCGCGCACACCTTGCGCTCTTCAATTCTGTGGAGTTCCCAGACCGTCTCCCCGTCTCTCCATCTTTCTACCTGAGCGCCTGACCCGCTTGCCAACTCGAGCGTGGCGTCGTCATTGTGCACGCATGTGTACGCTTTAGCATTTAAAGAAGTGCTTTAACAACCTTTGTTGTGGACACAAATGATGCAACATTCGAGAGTGTGGGTGCTTACGCAGGTGCTTTCCTTTGAGCGACTGCTTAATTCGCAACATCTGCACTTTCTGGCTGCTTAACACACACCTGCACAAAACCGCAATCTGTTTTTAGTTAGGCTTTTTTTTTTTTTTTTTTACTATTTTCAGGAACCAGCCATCGGATTAACAACTAAATGATTGTTGTCATTGAGTTTTTTTTAATGCATGCATCATTACAGGGCTTGATGACAACCTGTTTTGTTGTATATCTACTTTATTAGTTATGGGTAACATGCTTATACTCCCTCACATCTTTCTTTTAATGTTGTGCTCTTTCCTACACACACACACACACTTTTTCCATAAAGAGAGCATGCTTTGACAGTTGCGTTAATTTAAGATCATGTTTGATGCATTTTTAAACAGCCGTGGACTGTTCACATTTCTGCTGCACATGCGAGCTCGTCTCTCAAATAATTTAATCATCTGTCTAATCACACTGAATATTTAAATGCATTTAATGTCTAACATGCTCAGGCTCTGAAACAGTCTTAGGAAAGGGCATGTTTTTGCCTCCCCTCCGCACACATTTACACAGATTAATGCGGGCGATTCATCGGGTGATAATGTTTTTATCACAAGTGTGGACCGTAAAGGCGAGATTAATTCATATTCTATTAATGATTTGCAATGCATGAACATATTTTTTTTTAAATACAGTCTTTATCAGAATGTTACATAGATAAATATCATTTAAAATATTATATTATATCATTACAGATGCAGTGCGGATTTTTTACAGTGCGTAATGATTTTAATATTATACAAAATAAATGTAAATTATTATTTTTTTAATACTAAAAGTAATATTTAATGTTAATAAAACATACCGGGGATGAAAGGTGAAAAACAAATAAATAAACACATGATCCATCGTCTAATATTGCCCAAGATGGATAGATAGACGTTCTAGTGATCTATTACTCTTGACAAGCCTCCAATAATCTCATGACCTCCACATCTCTGTCTTTCAGTCTTTCTCTCCCAAACACACACACACACACACACACACACACACACCCTTCCTCCTTATCCCTGTTTTGCCAAATCCATTGCTTCATTCAGCGCACAGTAAATAAAAGATGAATATTTATGGCCATGGCATGTCGCCTGGCTGCAGACTTGTGTAGGTTGCAGAGGAATCGATTTTTACAAACTGTGTTTTGGATTTAATTCAGCGCCTGCAAGCATTTGCATAGAAATAATCTGCACTGAGTTAGATTTAAAGGGATGGGGTGGAGGGGAAAGCTTCTACCGGAGGACATATTGCCCCTTTTAAAGCACTCCACAACGCTCTTACATCTTTATTTCCCTTTGCTTCCGCATGTTACCCCTCTTTCAGACTGCAATATGTTAGTTTGTCTTTCTGCTTGGCCAGTTTGCCGGCCATCATGCCATCATGTGGTGTAACTGGGGAGCGGACGACAAAAAACACAGGTGGAAATAAAGAAGAGGAAGCAGCAGAAGCGATATGAAAACATAATACACTGATTCCAAAATTAACTTATTGCCAAAAAAAAAGTGGAAAAAATAAATCTAAAAGTGAATGTTTTGTTAAGATCAAGATTTCAGTTGCTCACATTACTTACATCGGACTGAATAACAATATTACGTTGTAAGATTTCTGAGGTTTCATAAAATATACAGGACACTTTTTCCAGTCGTGGGAAAATATTATGTATAATCCCTCAAACTATGCCTTTAAAAAAACCTCTATGTATGTTTGTTTTAAGCCTTTCAGATGTTAGTGTTTAATAAGGAGAGCTGTAGATGCAGCCATCGATACATTGAATCCCAACACAAAGATGTTCTTACAGCCGTCACACACTCGCACACCGCTCATCGACATTCAAACACATTAGGATCAATAGGATAAACAACAGACAGGGATTTGTCAATATTTACTGTGTGCTGTAAAACACAATTGGAATATGATGTTTCCTCATTTAATTAATGACGTTTTGCGGATGAATGATGATGCCGATATTCTCTCTTCCAATCCAAGAATCCATCCGGTATAATAATCCCACAGTCGCTTGTTTCATAAAAGCAGACTTTTCAGATGCACCTAAATGTCATTTGGCGTAACCGAAGCGCCGCTGCAATAAAACACCGTCCTACCTGAAGAAGACCTCATAAACTTGCAGAACAAGTCAGGCTGTATTCCTCCGAGAGCTCTTTGGCAGTGACATCATCAAAACGAGACGGAATAACTCACAGATTGTGGTGTAGGTTGTGGAGCGCAGACGGGAGTTTCATGTTAGGTCAAATCGGCCATACTGACTATTATGTCCTGCGAGTGGAACCATTTGCGGTGCAATTCCAGCCTGCTATTTGCAGCGGTATGGAGCCTCGGTGACTGTCTGACTTTTCCAAATGGCTCCGCGCACTACCATTGACTCTAATGAAATCGGACTATTAGGGCCACTTGACACCGAGGTAATGGTGGTGACTTTTTTATGGATCATTGATAGACGCCAATAAGGAGTAGTCACGGCGATCATGGCCGGTGACAAAACACGAACTTGAATACGAAAGTGGGAGACCTTTTTTTTTTTTTTTTTTTTTTTTTTAAGGTACGATTGGAGATGATTAGACGATGTGTGTTTAATATAGACAGTGCGTCCACTAACTGTTAAGTGTGTATGCAGCAGGAATATACAATATGACATATGTTCAGTTTATTTATATAGCACCATTAAGCACAAACCAGGTTGATCAATGTGCTGCACAATAAAGACAATACAATATAACTAATAAAAACACAATACAATAAAACTTCCTCATTGATTATACACCAAATCCCCCCAAAAATACAATATGACATTTCCAGATCAACTACTGGTGGGTTCTCTGAACAACAGCTAGACTAAGGGGTCTAAATGCACAACGAGGGATAGTTTACCCAAAAATATTATTTATATCCTTATTTACTCTCCCTCACGTCACTCCAAACCGGTGCGCATTTCTTTCTTCTCCGGAAACTCTAAATAATCTATAATGAAGAATGCTGTGGTCCAAACGACATTTTTCTAAGCTTTAAGACCTTCATCTGAATATGTATAGTGGTTGTAATTCATCCGCTTCAAAGGGAATCTCTGAATTTGAAGATAGAAACTTTGAAAATGTATATACAAATAAATATATATATATATGAAGAGTTCAGATGCAAAAGCCTCTTCCATCTGAATTTTTTTTCTAGAATGGTCATTTTTATCAAGCTCATATATTTAAGTTCATTAATTTCACTTAAATGACAACTAATAAGTAATTTTCATTGCCATTTAAGTGAAATTACTGAACTTAAATATATGAGCTTGATTAAAATTGTCATTCTAGGCTTTTGCATCTGAATATATGTATGTATATATATATATATATATACATGAAATCTAAAAAATAAATGAAAAATGGACAATTCTGAACGACTGATAAAAAAAAAGTGCTCCAAAAGTGCTCTATTGCACTTTGACCTTGACGTAGTTTCTTCCCCGCGTGAAGACGTTGAATGTGCTCAGTTAGAGCAATGATTCAGCGCACCTTTGAGTCCTGAAAGACGCGGTTAGCCATCGATCCTTCCCCCTCGCTCAGAGTTTAGTGGGCCTGACACAAAGGTACAATTAAACCCAACTCCAATTCAGCTTTAATTAAAACTACTGTTAGGAGCTTGACATTCACAGGCAGTCCGTCGCGGGATTGCTCGTGAAAGTCATGTTGTTCTTTTAATTGCTCCTGTGATTTCATGGCCTCCTGACTTCCTGCTTTGTAAACCTCGTCTCCATAACTCCTGGTCCATATACGAATAGCGGAACAGATTGAATTAAAACAATGACGGTCTAATAAGATAAAGCACTCTCAAAATAGATTAACCTTTCCACACCAAGACACTTCACTCCCCTTTTCTTTTGCGTGCGTACGTAGCCCTCCAAACTTTAATCTTCATTACGTCCTTTGATTTCTTCTTCTTCTTCCACCGCTACAGGAAATGCATAATTTACACCCTTTGAAGTTCCTCCAATGATACTGACAACATGTTACCTTTAATCTTTAGAGCCCCTGAACATTAAATATTTAGCCATTAACTTAACAAAGGACGAAGCCAGACCAAAACGTAAGCCTCCTCCCTCCTTGACTTCTCAACGGCGTGCGCTTTACACAAGGCCAATGAGAACCAATTAACTTCAGAGAGAACGGTGTGTTTTCCTTCTCCGTCTTTTTCCTTTCCGACCTGCGCTTGTTTTTCCTCCACGTTTATATCATGTCATTACCCTTGAACAAAAGGCGGAAAAGTAAAGTGCTGGCGTGTGCAAAAAAGCGGCAAAGTATCTGCTTGACTTAAAGGCTAAGTGGTTGAGCATCTCCCTGTCGCGCAGGTAATTCGGAAGTGTATCTGCTGCAGTTATTCACTTCGCCTGATCCCACTTTAGGTTTTCAAATGAGCCGCGGGATGCGGGAACATTCTGACTGGATTATGTAAAACCCGTCGCGGCGTGTGTTTGCGTGCGTTGTACCGCTCTGGGAATCGGAGCCGTAGACTTGATCCTTGTTTTTGATTATGATGGCTTCCTGCTAGTTCTGGAGTGTGATGGGAATTCTCAGAGGCAGTGTTGGGATGCTTGGGAAGCGTCCAGAGGAATGTGAAGAGGTCTCTCTCTCTCTCTCTCTCTCTGTGTTTCAGTGCCTCTCGCCCTTCAAGCGGCCCTGCGAGGGGCGTTCGTGTCATTCCTGTCACGCTGGTTATGGCGGTATAGAGGTGCGATTGGGTCTATTTCTGGTCGTTCAGCCGCTGTGCGAGAGAACAATGAATAATTAAGGACTTCCTCTCGCCATATCGCTCCTGAAATAGAACATAATAACACAGCCAAGTGTGAACAATTAACAGACGGAGAGAGACGCTAAACACCATCAAGGCTCGCTCAGAATCTCTCAACAGACACTCAAAGGCACAATCATTCACACGGTGTGGGGTTTGGCGCTGCTATCTTAGCTCATTTAAAGGTACTTATTAAATTATGGAAATTGTCAGAGCTGTGGCCTAGCAGTTAGCGCTGTGCTGCAAACGCATTGAGCTCTGATGCTAATGTAGGAGATGTGTTACCTGTGTCAACCCACAAAACCACGGACACCCAATGAAAAATGGCTCTAGATTTTCTTGGAAACATTGGTGATGAATTCTAATTAGTTTTCATTAATAATATGAAAAAATACCAGTTTATAACATATTTTCATTATATTCTTTTTTTTTTTTGCCAGAACTTTATACTAAATAGCTTGTGATTAAACCTCGTGACTCGAGCGGATCCCCAAACTATTCACAATCCTCACTCAGCAGATCGTGAGTGAAGCGCTGCACACATTATGCAGAACGTCTCTGCTTGTTTGCAGTGCAATGGTTATAAAGAACTGGTTCTTTAAATAAGTACAGCGTTTTCATTATTTAATAAAACCTGATGTTTGTAATGTTTAGTAAAGAGTGTCAGTCTGGTGTTCCCTGTAATCATAGCCAACACAGCCTGTGTGTAGCACTCCAGCCAAATGTATTAAACGACAGGAACAACTGAGCGCCCACATAGCTACAGTAACCCGAACCCGTGAGTTGATAAAACCGTGATGTGATGCACTTACTGCCTCAGATGAGGTCGGGAATGACGGACAAAACACAAAAGACAGTTGTTGGTGAACAACGTTGAAACTCCAATTTTGGGTTAATAATATGAAGTCACACACAAGTGCCACAATACTAGCTTTGACCACTTGGTGTTTAATTATAAAAAAAAAAACTGAATAGTAGCGATTCTACACTAACCTGCAATTTCTGCTGGTTTTGAAACGAACACCACGCTGGATATTACCTGCCATTTATTTTCAGAATATTTTAAGGGTTGGTGACGTATCCTCAGGAATGCTAATGCCAGCATCTACAGCTGAGCGCAGGCTTTTCACTCGCGCTGGATATGCGTCCTCAACGCCACATTTGCATTGGCCGGACTATTCAATTCATTATTGGTTGACTGCCAAATTAAAATATGAACCAGAACAATAAAACACCGTTATTAACTGGTTAACTGGTAATTTCAAATAAGCGTTTCTGTTCAGAACGATTAACCTTGATGTCGTTTTTGTTTTTGTTCCTGTTCCTGTTAAATTTTCATTCGTGTCCGGTTTGTGTTTTCATTCCTTGAACCGGTCCGGAGCTATATGAAATATAATCCGTAATTATATTTATTGAAAGAAAGTTCTTGTCACCAAAAAAAAAAAAAGGTCTATAAATTGCGCAGTGTGTGTGCTGTCCAGGCCACGTAACGCACAGGACTCTGCTCTTGCCCCAGTGTGCGGTAAAGAAGAATCACAGCAGTATTTCCCATCTCTGCCTGACCCCTCATTATAAACTGTCTCTATGCTGGCGTTCATTTATAATGCTGCATATGCCTGTCCTCGGGCACTGCATTTTTCTGCTCTCAATACTACATTGATTTCCTGTATGACTTCATCTGCTTAATACCCATCGGCTCCGGGCTCTCTCTCTCTCACACACACACGCACACACACACACGTGCATACACACTCTCTCTCTCTCTCACACACACACGCGCACACACACACACACACACACACACACGCATACACACTCTCACTCTCTCTCTCTCTCTCTCTCTCACACACACACACACACACACACATTTATTGCCCTGTCCAATAGACTCTTAACTCAGGTGCTGTACACAGTATAATTTGGTTATTATGACACAGCATACATCCAACGTGCTAAAATGAAATGCGTATCATGAAATAAATGGTAATAAATAAATAAATTGATTGCATTTTATTAAATTAATAATTAATTTTTGTATTCTTAATAATAATAATAATTTTTAGAATATATATATATATATATATTTTTTACTTTAAATACTTTAATTACTCAGATTACTCTCATTTTTGTAATAAAATGTTTTGTTTATATTTGTATTTTTATTGTTAATATATTTAATTAATTATAAATAAATGTAGTTTTATTTTGCTCTCCATAATAGGGAACAATTGATAACAATACACAATGTTTTAATGACATATCAGAAATGAATCTTCTGTCTAATAAATGTCTTTCTTTTAATAAATAAATATATAATAATAATAATTAATAATAATTATTATCATTATAAATAATGATAATAAACAGAGAATTATAAAGTGTATTCAGTTTTGTCTGTTTATTATTTGTTTCTTGATTTATTTTATTATTTGTGTTATATTGTTGAAACCGTGTTCTAGTGATTTTCAAGTTTCTGTTCTTTCTCTATTATTTGCGTGAATAAAGGAAGACAGAACTTCAGAAATGAGCTACAAGAGGCCGCGCTACATTGTGAAGGGGTAACGTCAAGCACGAGACGTGCACTAGAGCTATTTTATTATGGATTATTAATTCTCCAGGGGTCTCCATCCACGTATCTGAGGCGTTAGCAAGCGTTCTCCAGCGCAGGTGCTGTGGTTTGCTCCTGCCGGTTAAAGCGCTGGTTTCCCTGGCCAAGCTCACCTGTGGTTGTCTGCGGGACGCATCAGTCTAATGGCAGGAGCCACGGTTCAATAACTCGGAGCGGGGTGGAGGTCCTCTTAATGAAAGAACTGACGTTTACCCGCGGACCGCTGCATTCATCAGCCTACGCTCTCTTCATTACGCTCCACAAAGAGCTGCCAATGAGGATGCTGCGCCTCATATATTAAACCCTGTGATTGGCTACAAGTGTATTATCAGTCTAATATACTTCCAGATACAGAGCGCAGGCCATCTATCTGAGCTGGACACATGGGAGGAAAATATGCCTGGAATTAGGAAGCAATGGGAAGGTTTGATAACAAGCATTTATTAGTAAAAATAACAAAAAATGGTTTAACTCCCAAATAATAAATGAAAGTTTGGCCAAAAATGGAAATCACTTGTCGTTCCAGTCCCGTGTGGCACGAAAGGAATTATTTTGGCATAATGTCCTAGTTGCTCTTTTTCGAGTGGAAATCAGGTCCGATACTGACGAACAATAAAGTACCATAAAATGAACGCATTTTGTAAGCCATTTTCGTCATTCTCTGATCATTTTATTATCATTTTCAGATTCATAGCTTTCAAAAAGCCTTTAGGCAAGGCAAGTTTATTTATATAGCACATTTCATACTCTATGGCAATTCAAAGTGCTTTACAGAAAGGAATTAAAATAATCACAAAATAAAAGCAAGGAAAATTAAAACCGTTATAAAAGAAATTAAAAGAGATTTATGATACAGTTATAAAATGAATTAAGAGTGAAAAGATGATACATAGATAACCTTCTCATCTGGCAAAACACCAGTGTATCATATTTTTCACAACTCCCAGTTTTAAGTACATTCAAATACGTCAAGACACGTTACCCTAGGTTAGTCAGTGATATGAATCTCCGTTTGCACTAGCGGGTCTCATTACCGCAACGTGACGTCGCGATTCTTGCAAAACCAAGACTGTGTGGGTGGAGAAACAGTATTTACCAAAACTGTGGTCTTTTACAATCCTGGCTGGTAAGATTACAACTGATTCCATAATGTTTCCATCGGAAACCAAATATTCAGTTTAAAAAGCATCATAAATGCCATGTTACGTAGATTTATATAAGGTTGTGATGTGGCAGAAGTAAAAACAGAATTTTTGTTCCCTCATTGTGACGCACATCCAAGTGAAACAGATTCTCAAAAGAGAAGGCAAATGTTGGGCAGGGTCTGTGCATCAGCTGCTGATTGGACGGAGGCAGATCTGAATGCCAGCTTACAGTCGATCGTAAGAACGGGGCGGAGTTTAAGCAGGCTAAATGATTGGAGAAATATCAAAATAATAACATTTTCATAAAAAATGATGTTCTTGTTGTGTGACCAGTGCATTAAGATTTCGTGCAGTAGTGCTTCAGTCGACCCGAGTTCGAGTCCCGGCTCGAGGTCTTTTCCCAATCCTGTTCCTCTCTTTCCTCCTATTCAACAAGGTCATTGACATGATAAACACTTTCAGTTCATGCTAACTTTAAGGGTGACGTGTGTGATTTCTGTGGCACCATGCGCAATTGAATAATGACTGTTTTCAAACAGGTTTCCTGAACATTTACTCATTTGCAATTGGTTGGCCAAACAAATAGTCCCACCTCAAATTCACGCTATAGATTGAACCCGTGTTGCTGTCAGTCTGATTGACTTGTGGTTGTTTCTGTGTAATATTAAACTGTACCAAACCAAAGACAGTCTCAAAAACACGTGCATTAAAAACATCACTGGTGTTTCTGACGTCACAAACTACCTTGAAACCAATCAGATCAACGTGTGATCATCAACTAGTGGATCTCTGAGCTGGCTGAGTGAGTGGAGGCGGGGCTTATTTGCATATTCATAGAACCGCGCATACTAAATGAGGCAAGGGTGTCGAGTTACATTCAAGATATTTTAAGGCATGAATAATTTTTTTTTCAAGGAAAAACGTTTAAATATGTAATTTTGGTGATCAAAGATGAGTTTTAAGGCATGAAATGATTGACTACAGGGCGACTTTAAATGGATAAACACAGGTTTCTACGGTCTAGATGTTGTGAGAAACATTAATGTATATATCATTGTTAGATGTCTGTGTCAAGATCCCTCATTACTCTTGCTCTCTATTAATGAAACATGTATGCATCAGCTAGAATGGTAATTTCCCCCCTCAAGCCAAATCATTAATAATCCTATAATAAGCTGTATTTATTTTCCTGAAAAGCTCAGTGTTGTAGTTATTTTTTAGTCTAGCTGTGAAGTCTCATCCATGACAAAATAAAATTATTGAATATAAAATGTTATAAAAATGTATTATTTGGCCATTTAGGTTAGTCAGAGGCCTCTCCGTTTCTGTTCTGCTTTATTAATAATGATGAACATTAAAAATAGATAGCTCTTTATTTTAAGAGTGCACAGTGCGTTCAAACTTGTTCCTCTTTGCAAATATCTGTCAGGAAGAATGATGCTTTAAATTTGATTTCATAGAAAGTTCTTTTGGGATTATTGTTTAACATTTTCCTTCCTGCGATGCGGAGTTTCCCATGTTCACCTAGTGTTTAAAGGTACAGTTCACACAAAAATGGAAATTCTATATTTATTTTCTCTCATGTCAATAAAATAAAATACAAATAAATACAAATATTTAAACATTTGGATAAAGGGATACATAAATAGACAATATTTAAAATGAATAGACATTTATTTTTGAATTGTACATCAAGAGCTGCATATAGATTTTTCCAAAAATTCTACTTTTGTGTTTCAGAAAAACAAACATATTTATTAATAATAATAACAATAATAATAAATTTTTCGAGTGAACTATTCCTTTAAGCAATTCCTTCAGTGATGAGCGTGAAGGAATGAACTTTAGCACACACACACACACACACACACACACACACACACACACACACACACACACACACACACACACACACACACACACACACACACACACACACACACACACACACACACACACACACACACACACACACACACACACACAACCATTAAACAGCTTGTTTCGTTAGCGGGACCCAGCTTGTGAAGAGACTAATTAACATTTTTATGCAAATGAATTTCTTCTTGTCTTTCCCATGCCTAATTATTTCTGTTATTCTAATATTACTCTCACTTTGATGTACCATTTCTGTAAGTTTGATCACACACCCTCCACCATTGGCTGTGTGTGAGAGAAAGTGTAAAACACAGAACTTACAAAATCAAGAACGGTAAAAATCGGTCGATCCCCTTGCAGCGGTACATGAAGACTTATTCCATGACATTGGGGATTTGTAGTTGTTTGCTTGCTGTTGCGGTCGTTCACTCTCACACAAACACACAGTTACTTTTGGAGTGTCAGCCCAGAATACGGTTGTTAATATAATGATCCTTAAGGGGGAGCTGTCTTACACACACTCACCAGCGCTCCCACAGTCAGCTGTCTTTGTGTTATTAGATCGGTGAGAGAGAAAAAAGACTGAGCCTAGTGGTGATACAACGGGTTTCAATGCTTTCTTCTGAGTATAAGTCTTCTGCATCTTTGGTTTGTGTTTATTTTGGCTGCAGAAACAGTATAAGGTGTCAGCTCCAGCCACAGGCAGGTGTGTGTGTCTGCAGGTGAGTTGAGCTCCGGCCACAGGCAGGTGTGTGTGTCTGCAGGTGAGTTGAGCTCCGGCCACAGGCAGGTGTGTGTGTCTGCAGTTGAGTTGAGCTCCGGCCACAGGCAGGTGTGTGTGTCTGCAGTTGAGTTGAGCTCCGGCCACAGGCAGGTGTGTGTGTCTGCAGTTGAGTTGAGCTCCGGCCACAGGCAGGTGTGTGTGTGTCTGCAGGTGAGTTGAGCTCCGGCCACAGGCAGGTGTGTGTGTCTGCAGTTGAGTTGAGCTCCGGCCACAGGCAGGTGTGTGTGTGTCTGCAGTTGAGTTGAGCTCCGGCCACAGGCAGGTGTGTGTGTGTCTGCAGTTGAGTTGAGCTCCGGCCACAGGCAGGTGTGTGTGTGTCTGCAGGTGAGTTGAGCTCCAGCGGTAGGCAGGTGTGTGTGTCTGCAGGTGAGTTGAGCTCCAGCGGTGGGCAGGTGTGTGTGTGTCTGCAGGTGAGTTGAGCTCCAGCGGTGGGCAGGTGTGTGTGTCTGCAGGTGAGTTGAGCTCCAGCGGTGGGCAGGTGAGTTGAGCTCCAGCGGTGGGCAGGTGTGTGTGTCTGCAGGTGAGTTGAGCTCCAGCGGTGGGCAGGTGAGTTGAGCTCCAGCGGTGAGCAGATGTGTGTGTCTGCGGTGAGTTGAGCTCCAGCGGTGGGCAGGTGAGTTGAGCTCCAGCGGTGGGCAGGTGTGTGTGTCTGCAGGTGAGTTGAGCTCCGGCCACAGGCAGGTGTGTGTGTGTCTGCAGGTGAGTTGAGCTCCAGCGGTAGGCAGGTGTGTCTGTCTGCAGGTGAGTTGAGCTCCAGCGGTAGGCAGGTGTGTGTGTCTGCAGGTGAGTTGAGCTCCAGCGGTGGGCAGGTGTGTGTGTCTGCAGGTGAGTTGAGCTCCAGCGGTGGGCAGGTGTGTCTGTCTGCAGGTGAGTTGAGCTCCAGCGGTGGGCAGGTGTGTGAGCTCCAGTGGTGGGCAGGTGTGTCTGTCTGCAGGTGAGTTGAGCTCCAGCGATAGGCAGGTGTGTCTGTCTGCAGGTGAGTTGAGCTCCAGCGGTAGGCAGGTGTGTGTGTCTGCAGGTGAGTTGAGCTCCAGCGGTGGGCAGGTGTGTGAGCTCCAGTGGTGGGCAGGTGTGTGTGTCTGCAGGTGAGTTGAGCTCCAGCGGTGGGCAGGTGTGTGTGTCTGCAGGTGAGTTGAGCTCCAGCGGTGGGCAGGTGTGTGTGTCTGCAGGTGAGTTGAGCTCCAGCGGTGGGCAGGTGTGTGTGTCTGCAGGTGAGTTGAGCTCCAGCGGTGGGCAGTGTGTGTGTCTGCAGGTGAGTTGAGCTCCAGCGGTGGGCAGGTGTGTGTGTCTGCAGGTGAGTTGAGCTCCAGCGGTAGGCAGGTGTGTATGTTTCTGCAGGTGAGTTGAGCTCCAGCGGTAGGCAGGTGTGTGTGTGTCTGCAGGTGAGTTGAGCTCCAGCGGTAGGCAGGTGTGTGTGTCTGCAGGTGAGTTTAGCTCCAGTGTGTCTGCAGGTGAGTTGAGCTCCAGCGGTGGGCAGGTGTGTGTGTCTGCAGGTGAGTTGAGCTCCAGCGGTGGGCAGGTGTGTGTGTCTGCAGGTGAGTTGAGCTCCAGCGGTGGGCATGTATGTCTGCAGGGTGAGATACGAGGGGATGGTCTCTCCGTTTAACTTATAGCTCTGATATTCCATGGCTTCAGCTCCTAGGAGGGCACATTGGCACTGGTTTAAAAATTATACAGTGTAAAACTATCATCATGTATTTTCATAAAGATGAAATATTGCTATCTGCGCCCACTTACAAGGGTTTTATTAATGACAGGCTGTCAGGCCCGAGATGCCCTGCATATTCGCATATTAAACAGGCAGGAACAGAAATGCTCCTTTTATTGCCTACAGACATAAATCAGTGTAACACGTCACCTCATCATTTACGCTCCCCGCGGCCAAGTCCTCTCTTATTTAAATGAATTGGCGGAGCGCTCTGATTGGTTGGGTGGCGTGAAGGCCGGTTTAGGCGGGGTGATGGGGTGACACCGTAGCAGTTTAAATTGATATACTGTTTTTCTATTAAAATTGTTCAGGCTTCCTCCACTCTGCTCCTCCATTTTTCGCTCATTTTCACACTCCTCTATTCATCTCAGCGGCTCTGAGACGACACGATTTTCAGAGGGTGTATTAATAAATACACAGTTTAACCGCCTCAACTCTGGACTTGGCTAAAAGCCCATTAACACTGATTTTTTTTCATATATATATATTTGAATTAAATTACAGGTGTCAGTCAATTAAAAAATTTAATCATATCATTTATTATTATTAATTACAAAATGCTAATTCATTCATTCAATTAATGACATACATACATATTTGCTTATTAGCTCTTATTGAATCTGCACTGCTTGAGTTGCTCCAATGGAAAATAACTTTTTATGGAATAAGCATTATAATAATGTTTTTATAATTAATCACACTAAATGAATGCACTCAATTGATGGCATTAAATTAAAAATATGCAAAATGTGTATTATTACATCTCAAAATGTCACATTTGAGAAACATTTGTGTGTGTGTGTATACACACACAGGTTCTGGAGACATAAAAAAAAAAAAAGAATGAAATCACGTCTGCACTTGTTTACTGTAACAGTATTATTTCCTCGGGCTGTGGATCACTCATCTGAGGCGTTTCATACATGATAAACGCAAGAACCTCTGCTGTTTATCACGCAAACATGAGCTCTCGGTTAGTTGCCTTATATTTCTCAAACCCTGGTCCGCTCAGTTAGGGCTTGTTTTATTATGTGCAATATTCCTCGCAGTCATGAAGAACTGTTATTAATGGTGTGCTTTTACCCTCAAACCGCTCAACTTTATTAATGACTCTTTTCATTTAAATCCATCAAAGCTTGTAGCAGAATGGCGGAAAGCGCTATTATTATTTTATATATATAAATATATATATATATATATATATATATTTTTTTTTTTTTGCTGCTGGTGTGGGGCCAACACGTTTGTGTCAGAGCCATTTATCTTGTGACCTAGAATAGATTTAATTAACAGCCGCGCACACTGGAGGAGTCCACGATCCCCAACTACATTAGCACTGCCATAGCCTGGCCTCTGAAACCAGCTCTGTATTCCAGCCGCTTTAGCTCATTTTATATTCCACCAGCAGGGCTGTTTAGTGTTAGGCTTATTTAGCAGCTTAAGTCAATAACACAACCATGTTTGTTTGTCTCATGCCTTATGCAGTGTGCAATTTTCACTTTTACATGTCAAGTTCACTTTAGAGTCACTGCTGTCAGAGAATTCTCGTTAATAACTCAGTCAGAAGCGCGGTGTAGCGGTTAGCCCATGTGCTTGTTTGTGTATGTTTGAATCCGAAATTAAAATCAGAATGCACACAGAAAGTGACTTTTAAAGAGATTTGGTTCAGGAAAAGTATGAGTTGTGCCTTGGGTTCATTCAGGGACGCCATTCCACTTGACAAAATACGTCAATTTGACCTCAATAGATAAATGATTGGAAATGATCCAATTATCATTTTTAAGTTGTTGAAGGACTTGCTGATTGCCCTGATCACAAGGTCCTGAATAACTTTACCAGGTCCCGGGATACAGAATCACTGCGTCCGACTGTAAACATTCCCTGAAGTGTGAGGTTGAGTTTCGACTGGTAGCCGTGCTCAACACTAGCCCACAGGTGGCACAGAAAGGCAGCTCTGTAAAGCATAAACTCTCGCTGGGTCATTATCAAAGAGAACACGCAAACCTGAACAGCTTGACTTTGTGTTTTTTTTTCCGACTGAAGTCATACAGGTCTCTCGGGACATTCAAGCCTTCATAAAATATGATAGGAGCCTCTCCTCCACATAAATTAATGAAAAAGTGTTCAGAATATATTTAAGCTCTCTCTACAACACCGCAGTCTTTCCCCGTACAGGGCCCAGAGAATCAAAAGACGGATGAAGCCGCCCGCTCCCCCTTCTTTGCTTTAAAGTGCTCATCCAATCGGAGCACAGTAAAATGATATTAATCTGGACTGCCTGCTACTTTCATTTACCCGAGCCTTTGCCCGGGGGACGCCGCGCGCTCTGAGACTTCATAAATTTACAATGAAACATGAACACATTTCCGCACCATGTGTCAGAATCCGGGGTTTTCGCAGTCGGGTAGAGGCGACAGGGCTCCGCCGGACTGTTTGTTTTTAATAAAGAGGGGGAGGGGGGGGGGGTGAGAATGGGGAGTTTTCCGAGTAGCGGTGTGGGAATTTGGGAATGTGGACGGAGTAGGGACAAACAAGGAAGATGACTCTGAGTGGGACGAACAGGTTTAAGTGGCTTTGGTTTGCATTGGGGGTTTGCCCGGGAGTCAATCATGGTCGGAGATGGTGATATGATGGCTTTGCTTTATGTGTCGTTCCCTCTCCAGAGGAAGTCCCATCTCATTCCGGAGCCCAGGAACAGGCGTGTGACGCGCCTTCCCGCTTTCAGCGAGAGCCTTTCATTTCCCCTCTCTTTTTATCCTTCTTTCTTATTGCTCTCAGGTCCCGGAGTCTTGTGTTGTGGAAATGAGGTAGAGACGGAGGCTTGAGCACTTTATTACCTCTCTAAACAAGCACCTCTCCCCACGGTGCCAGTCCACCACTTGTTTCTGCTCTTTCATTCACTCCACTTCTTCAGGGATGTCAGCTTTCAGTCCATCTACGTCAAAGGCAGAATTGGCTCCCTGAGCGCTGGTTAAATCCAGAGCAAGACGAGAGGCCTCCTTTTGTTCATCCGAGCCCAGAGAGGCTGCTTTAATCATATCTTTAGCACTGATAATGATTCCGACACGTTTGCGTTATTGTTCCGATATGCGGGCGCTGAAGCCTGCAGGGTCGGCGCTTGAAAACAACCCTGTTCATTTTCAGGCTATTGACTGTCTGTGGCGAGCCTGAGAGCGCTGCTCAGCCAGCGGGAACAGCCGCCAGATCTCCCCGTCGCGGGCCAGCGCAGGCAAACGGCTTCATTCCAGAGCCTGACATGTTCTATACGCCGCGCGCCGCTCGGCTACGAACCGCTGCACAAATTGATTTTCTGTTGTTTTTTTCCTCCATTTTTTTCTGTCTAAACACGGAATTCAACAGAACTGTCATCATTGTTGACGGAAAACTCAATTACGAAATGTGTCTGTACTTTTTTTAATCTGCGGACAGATCTTGTTCAGCGGACAGCTGTGTGTCTGTAGTTCAGGCCGTTACTTGGTTCTAGCTGAAGACTGTATGTAAAGTTGGAGATGTCAAGATTAAACCTCTACCTCCTTTCTTTCTTTCTTTCTTTCTTGATTGGTGTTGATCATGGATGATTGATTTGTTTGCTGGTTGACTTTCTCCTTTTCTCTTTTTTGTTGTTTAATCCATCATTGCTTCTTTCTTTTCTTCTTGGGGTTTCCTTTGGTGTCCACCCTTCCTTCATATCTTGGTATTGTTGGTTGGTTTTGGTGATTCTTTCTTTCTGTCTTTTTTTCTTTTCTTTTTCTTCTTTTGGTTTTATTTGTTTGTTCTTCATTTCTTTCTATTTTGTTTTGTTTTGTGGTTTCAGTGTTTATTCCCGTATTAATTGCTTTGTGGATATTTCTAAACATGTCTTTATCTGTCTGATCTTTTTACTTTTTGTTTTTAATTTGTTTGTCTGTTCTTTGTTTGTATACTTTGTTTGCTTGTTTACTCTTTCCTTTGGTTGTTGCCGGTTTAATTGCTTGGCTTCTTTGGTGGTAGGATAATTCTTTCTAGTTGTTTTGTTTGTTTGATGTTTCATTTGTTGTCCATCTGTTCTTGCTTTTGTTCTTTTTCTGTAGTTTTTTTATTTTTTATTCCTTTTTTTTTTTCAGTGGATCACCAGATTTTTCTTTCATCTGTTTGTCTGTTAACCTTTACATCTGTTTATTATTCCGTTCATTTGCTCTTTTATTCTTCCTTTGTCTGTTTTTGTCTTGTTCATTCCTTACCTCTCTCTCCCAGTCTCTCACCTTCCCTTTGTCTCTTTCTCTCAGGCGATATTGATCTGTGTGAGTTTGTGTTTAAACAGATCGCCTCGTGTGTGGGCAGTGAAGGAGACAGTTAGCAGAGCTGCTCTTCATTTAGCATAACATCTTAATTCCCCATCTCTCCTCAGCCGGAAACGCCAACTTACTCACCTGGAAAAAAACACCATTAACTCCGGCCCGGGAGTCCGCCTACCTCTCGGGCAGATTTAGACTTATGCTTGTGTATGTGTGTGTGTGTGTGAGGGTGAAGGTCAGGAGATTCATACTGGTTCCGGGTCAGAGATTGCGTGTAAACCCAGGGCCCTACAGGCAGGATAATCACACTGTTCCCTCACTATCTCCCACTGTGGATTCCAGTCATTAATCACTGACTCTAGGCCTGTCCTGGTCTCTAATACACTTCTTCTCCTCCAACACTCCTAATAGCATTACTGTATTCACACACAGCTGCCCACTTATCGTAGTTAACTTCAGAAAGTGCCAACTAGACTTCCCAGAGTTGTCATTTAGACATATTTCCATACCACTTTCATTTCAATATTCCCTACGGAAACACATGGGTTTGTATGTATGTGTTTTTACATTAAAGCGCGTTTATACTCATCATATAATCGTCTGTTGTTAAAATCCCCAAATAACCAAACTCCAGCCAACTCGTTTGCTTCATCCCTCTCAGTTTGACCTTAATTGATAATAATGAGGGAGAGATTACTCTCTCCGGTCTCTTCTCTCAGAGTGGAGGTGGAAATTTCCTTCTGCTTCCGAAATACCAGATTTAACTCGCTGAACTCCTTGTGAAAACCGACAACAACCTTTTCAATTAGTCTGCATTCGTGTAATAAATGATCACTCTAAAACAGCGATGAATTTGAAAGAGGACGAAGACAAGCTTTGCCTTTTGAATGACGTGAATTGTGCGGTAAGACCAGGATTGTGTATTTAAAATATTTGATTTTGCACTGTATTTTCTCCCGTTCTCCCGCTGAGTGTCTGTGTGGTTGGATCTAGACAAACGGCAGTTGACCCGCGTAGAGACGCCCCCCACCCCCCCACTCCTCGGTCTGGTCAGGGCCTTTTGATTGACTCTTTGACAAGCTCTCCTTGCCCTCTCTCCCCAGGCCTCCGCTGGCTCTCTTTGTGGAATAGCTAAACAGATCCTTTCCCCTCTCGTACCAACTCGCCTGTCCTTCACCCTTCACCCCCGCCGGGAGAGCTCGGAGCGTCCGTCTCTGTGTGTGTTTAAACTCTGTGTGTGTGACACGGCCGTGTTTCACAGCAGGTTATTCAGAGAAAATAATTAGAAGACAACCGAGCTTGTGTATCTTCACCAGGTGACCTGGCGATGTCTGACTGCAGGAGATGAGGTCAAACCTATAGCCCAGACTTTCTGTGCTCTGTTTGTTGGGTTTTTGTTTTCCTCCCTATACCTCACGCTCTTTCTCTCTCCTGCATTGATCAGTGTATGGCTCTGTTAGCAGAGCTCCAGTGAGCTGCTATGATGGAGTCGACATGATGTCATCACACTTTATTCGGGGGATCGTTAGAGGCAGGCATCAATTTCCTTCACTCTATAAAAATATCAAAGTGATTAAGCACACCATCGGTTTCCCCAAATATCAATACATACCTCCAGTGCCCGCTTCAAAGGAAACGGCCGATAAAGCCATCACATGTATCTGTTCTTCTCTGGAACTGAAACAAGGGAGGTTCTCACAGCTACACTGCAGTGAGGTCAATAATTATAAGACTAATAACACTGCTAACATGAATTGAGTTAAATCTTTAAGTGGGGAATGAATAGAACAGAATGGAGCACAATAGAATGCAACAACAGAACATTCAGAATGGGACTGCGAGTAATAGAATGGAAAATAATAAAACAGAATAGAATGCAAAAAATAAAGTAGATTACGGTAGAATAGAATTGAACCCAATAGAGTGCAACACAATAGAAACGAAGTGTACAGAATAGATCAGGCACACAATCAAAAGAATAGAATGGAATAAAAGACGATTGTGAAACAGCATAATAGACTGTAACATTATAGAATGGAAAATAAGATGAAAAAAAGAATTTAACAAAATAGAACATAACTCAAACAGAATAGAACACATGTATTACAATAGAACAGATTAGAATATAACAATAGAATGAAACACAAAAGACTACTGAAGAAAATAATGAAATGAAAAAAATCCAACTGAATAGAATTGTGCACAATAGAATTAACCAAAATAGAATGCAGTATACTGTAAAATAGAATGGAATGAAGCAGTACAATATAGAATAAAATATGATAGTTAAACAGGACCCAAAAGTATAGAACAGAATAATCAGAATTGTTGAATACAGCAGAACTGAACAGACCAACATAGAATAAAACCGAACAGAATAGAGCAAAGCTTCAGCTGAAAGAATGATAACAATGAAACAGGATGGAAAAGAGTGGTGCACAACCGAATAAAATAGATCAAAATAGAATGCAACATAGTAGAATAGGACAAAGCACTACAGAGTAAAATATATCAAATAAAACAGATTAGAATACTACAAAACAATTAAATACAGTAGAATGAAAAAAAAAAATAAGGTAGCAATTGAATGGAATAGAATTTTATACAATAGATTTAAAGAAAATGTGAATGCAGTGCAGTGCTGTACAAAATAGAATAAAATACAGTAGTAAAACAGAATGTAACGTAATGGAATAGAATACCGCAGAATTGAATAGAACACCACAGAGAACAATGGAACAGAAAAGAACATGATAGACTAAAACAGAATAGATTAGAGAAAAACATATAACTGAAAAGAAGATATCAATAAAATAGAATGGGATACAGTGGAGCATAACAGAATGAAACAGAGCACAATAGAATGTAACTACAGAATAGAACACAACACTACAGATATAATACAACGGATATAAAAAGTAACAAATTAGAACAGATTAGAATAGAACAACAGCATAAAATACAATAGAATGGCACAGAAATGCATAGAGGTGAAAATAGAGAAATATAATATGACAGAATTCAATAAAAACGAATAGAGCAAAATATGTAACAGAATAGAATATAGCAATGAAATAGAATGGGATGCAGTGTAGTACAACAGAATGAAAGAGGGCAGAATAGAATAAAGCAGTGTAGAATGAAATAGTAAAACACTGCACAGCAGACTAAAATATATTAAATATATATAGAACAGAAAACGGCTGGCTGCTTAAAGGAACAGTTCACCCATACAACTCTGTCATTTACTCATTTACTTTTCTGTGGAGCATAACATAATTCATACAGGTTTGGAATGAGATGAAGGAGAGGAAATGATGATAGAATTTCCATTTGTGTGTGAACTATCGCTGTATTAAGTACACATGTAAGAGGGAGATGCTGTTGTTAATGAGTTCTGTCATGTAAAGGCTGGGCTGGTGTGTGTGTTTCTCTCTCTCTCTCTCTCAGGGGCCTCTGCCAGCTGGCTCTCGCTCACACAGGGGCCCGCCTGACATGTGTGAGTGCTGGATCAGTCTGTCACACACACACACACACACACACACACACACACACACACACACACACACACACACACACACACACACACACACACACACACACCAGAGAACTGCCCTGTGACTCCTTCTCTCTGTCAGAAACCCATACGAGTGTCCCGCTCTGAGTCAGTCAAGTGCTGGTGATGAGTGTACTGTGTGTGTGTGTGTGTGTGTGTGTGTGTTTGAAGCTCTTCTGCAGGAGATGAGCCTCCTGGAACGAGTCCAGCTGTGGACCTGGAAACATCTCATCTGAGAACTGAGAGAGAGATCGTCTGTCTAGCTAAAAGCCGACGGCTTGCTCACACAAAATGTGAAATTGTGCATTTGTTTATTTAAATTCTCTCTCTCTTTCTCTCTTTCTCTCTTTCTCTCTCTCTCTCTCTCTCTCTCTCTCTCTCTCTCTCTCTCTCTCTCTCTCTCTCTCTCTCTCTCTCTCTCTCTATATATACACTCACCTAAAGGATTATTAGGAACACCTGTTCAATTTCTCATTAATGCAATTATCTAATCAACCAATCACATGGCAGTTGCTTCAATGCATTTAGGGGTGTGGTCCTGGTCAAGACAATCTCCTGAACTCCAAACTGAATGTCAGAATGGGAAAGAAAGGTGATTTAAGCTATTTTGAGCGTGGCATGGTTGTTGGTGCCAGACGGGCCGGTCTGAGTATTTCACAATCTGCTCAGTTACTGGGATTTTCACACACAACCATTTCTAGGGTTTACAAAGAATGGTGTGAAAAGGGAAAAACATCCAGTATGCGCCAGTCCTGTGGGCGAAAATGCCTTGTTGATGCTAGAGGTCAGAGGAGAATGGGCCGACTGATTCAAGCTGATAGAAGAGCAACTTTGACTGAAATAACCACTCGTTACAACCGAGGTATGCAGCAAAGCATTTGTGAAGCCACAACACGCACAACCTTGAGGCGGATGGGCTACAACAGCAGAAGACCCCACCGGGTACCACTCATCTCCACTACAAATAGGAAAAAGAGGCTACAATTTGCATGAGCTCACCAAAATTGGACAGTTGAAGACTGGAAAAATGTTGCCTGGTCTGATGAGTCTCGATTTCTGTTGAGACATTCAGATGGTATAGTCAGAATTTGGCGTAAACAGAATGAGAACATGGATCCATCATGCCTTGTTACCACTGTGCAGGCTGGTGGTGGTGGTGTAATGGTGTGGGGGATGTTTTCTTGGCACACTTTAGGCCCCTTAGTGCCAATTGGGCATCGTTTAAATGCCACGGCCTACCTGAGCATTGTTTCTGACCATGTCCATCCCTTTATGACCACCATGTACCCATCCTCTGATGGCTACTTCTAGCAGGATAATGCACCATGTCACAAAGCTCGAATCATTTCAAATTGGTTTCTTGACCATGACAATGAGTTCACTGTACTAAAATGGCCCCCACAGTCACCAGATCTCAACCCAATAGAGCATCTTTGGGATGTGGTGGAACGGGAGCTTCGTGCCCTGGATGTGCATCCCACAAATCTCCATCAACTGCAAGATGCTATCCTATCAATATGGGCCAACATTTCTAAAGAATGCTTTCAGCACCTTGCTGAATCAATGCCACGTAGAATTAAGGCAGTTCTGAAGGCGAAAGGGGGTCAAACACAGTATTAGTATGGTGTTCCTAATAATCCTTTAGGTGAGTGTATGTATATATGTATGTATGTCTCTCTCTCTCTCTCTCTCTCTCTCTCTCTCTCTCTCTCTCTATATATATATATATATATATATAGGGCTGTCAAAATTGCGTATGCGATTAATTTAAAAAAAAAATCAGTTTGACACATTAAAAAAATTTACCGCAACTTTTTTTAGTGTAACATCATATGATCACACTCTTATTCATGCAAATGCTTTTAAACCTTTCAAGTGTGATCAGACATAAGAGAAGGAAGTGCAGTGTGACACACACACACACACACACACACACTTGTGCGCACAGAAAGCTGCTTCGGACAGCACTTGAACGGACAAAAACACAAAATTATGCCAAAATGGCCGTTTTGTCAAGGATCCTAATGTTAGGTGTGATTAATCGCGATTAATTACAGAAAAATATGTGCTTTTTATCGATTGACCACTTACATTAATATATATTTATACATATACAGTATATATGTTTTCAACATTGATAATGATAAATGTTTCTTGAGCATCAGATCATCATATCAGAATGATTTCTGAAGGATCATGTGACACTGAAGACTGGAGTAATGATGCTGAAAATTCAGCTTTGATCACAGGAATAAATTTCATTTTTAGATATACTCGCATAGAAAACTGTTATTTTACATTTTAATTTCACAATATTTCTGTTTTTACTGTATTTTTGATAAGTGTAAATACGTGTAGTGTTGGTGAGCACGAGACATCTTTGAAAACCGACTCCAAACTTTTGAATGATACAGTAAAAATTAGAAGTGTGGCCCTTTAAGACTAAAGTGGTGTGTGTCTCCTGAGCTTCCCAATGCTCTTCATCCAACGGAAAACATGCAAACCAGATGTCTTTAGCTTTTCCCACATAATTAGACTTTTATCACAGCATCACTCATGTTAGTCCAGCCCACACACAACAGCTTGAACTTGGAGCGATAGCCTGCTAGTTAAATGGCATTTGTGATCCGTCCTGTGAGTGGGTGGGCGACACTATAAAGGTTAACACAACTGTGTGTGAAAATAATTGCAAATTAAATCTAATTAGCGCTATCCAATCAGCGTTATGAAGACTATCTCAGCGTGATGCTGCGCTAAGCCTTTTTAATTAAGGATAGAACAATTAGACACTATAAATTAGCAGAAGATACTTCAATTAAGACGGCAAGCACAGATTATCCCAGAAACCATCAGTGAACTTTCAGTCAGACTGCGTTTGATTTCGAGGGGAATTTTGGCAATAACATCTGATTGCAGAGGCGGTGGAACAACAATGAAGCAAATTTCAGTGACTTTCGTAATTGTTTTTGGTGTGTGTGTGTGTGTAAATTGGCTCTCGGCAGCATTAGCATGTGTGTATCGAAGTGCGTAGACAATATTGATCACATAGATTGCTATCTGACGAACCTGTCCGTCTCCTTTAGTGGCATCTCTCTGATGCTTTGAGGAAGTGGGGGTTAAAGGTCGTCTGGGTTCACGGGTTTGACACCGGAGACGGATGTGTGTCTTATGAGTGAGTCGATCGAAGTGAACGTTAACTCAAGAGGGTGTTTGTCTGGGTCTTAGACAGCAAAATGACCCCCAGACCAATAGAAAGCCACTGACAGGAGAAAGTGGGCCATATTTTATCCCCCAGTCAGTCTGAAGGGAAAGATACACTGCAGAAGACGTAATTCCACATAGTGAGCCCATGTAAAGTCACCATGAAATCAAAATGGACTATTCTTTTTTTTTATGGAATATTGCAGTATCTATTATAAATGATTTGTCCATGCAATTCAAATTCATTTTGAATCAGAGTAACTCCCTCTTGCAGCATCTCTTCTCTTCTCTGATGACGAGGGCGGGGCAACCTGTCAATCACATGAGATCCACCAATAGCAAACCACAACCATCCAATCAATTCCCCACGGACACAATCAAGCCATGCCCACATTTGTTCTTGTTCCTGTTTACTTGTATAGGACTATAGGGAATAAAAGACTATTCCATTTCATGCTGACTTCAATATCTCAGTAGTTTCTCCCAGGCCAGGGGTGTCCAGTCCTGCTCCTGGAAGGTCAACGGCCCGCAGAGTTCAGCTCCGCCCCTCCCCAAACATGCTTGCCTGAGAGTTTCTGAACATTACCTGGTTCAGGTGCGTTTAGTTGGAGCTAAACTGCAGGACAGTGGCCCTTCAGGAGCCAATCCGCTTGTCCTCTGTAGGGTTGTGGGAACACTCTATAGCCAATCCCAGCGTCTCAGTCTGAAGACAGGGAAATGCCATGGATGGATGGATGAATGGATGCACGGATGGATGGATGGATGGATGGATGGATGGATGGACGGATGGATGGATGGATGGATGGATGGATGGATGGACCATGGATGGATGAATGAATGAATGGATGGATGGATGGATGGATGGATGGATGAATGGACGGACGGACGGACGGACGGACGGACGGACGGACGGACGGATGAATGGATGGATGAATGGACGGATGGACGGACGGATGGATGGATGGATGGATGGATGGATGGATGGACGGACGGATGGACGGATGGACGGATGGATGGATGGATGGCCAGTCCATCATAAGGTTCACACTTGCAGACATACTGTATATACCCATTTACACATTCACACCTCGCAATTTCATATTTCCAATTATGTCTTTGGATTGCGGGGGAATCCGGCGCACTTGGAGGAAACTCTGCTTCTTGCTCGAACTCAAGCTTTTCTCATCAAATTCTGTCAAAAACAAATCACATGCTCTATGCTAGTTTTAGGAGGAACATCTGAGACAATGATGGTACTTAAATGAAACATAACTGTTGGGATGATACCGAATACAGAAGATGGTAGAAACATAACCAGATTTGTGTGTGTGTGTGTGTGTGTGTGTGTGTGTGTGTGTGTGTGTGTGTGTGTGTGTGTGTGTGTGTGTGTGTGTGTGTGTGTGTGTGTGTAAAAACGAGCTAGAATGGGATCAGGCATTGTGGAAAACCAGGTTCAGCCTGAAACGTCTCTAGACCTCGGCTCTGACAGCAGTGTTCGCTCGGGCAAGTGCTGAGCATCAACAGCTCTTTAACTCGGGAGATTTCAGGCAGCTTTCGGCCCCTGCTTTCAATAGCCTGTCCTGACCGAGTCGGCTCTAAAAGCTGCTGTCACCAAAGGCTAAATAAAACCGTTCAGGGCAGGGGAGGTTGAGAATGGATCAAAGATCAATAAGGCCAAAAGAGACACCTCCCGTCCCTCCCCTAACAGTAAACACATGCATTTAAATCAGCCATCCACTGGCTGCCGTAACTATGACAAATGATGTTGTATGTAATTTTTTTCTATTAACATAAAGTAATATAAACTGAAGGACACTAGTCTATAGAGGGAGTTAGCAGCTAATGTCCCGTATCAGATGTGGACAATGTCAGGGCTGAATACAGATTACGTAGTGTCCTTCCAGCCCTCAGGGAATTACGCTTTGACACTGAATTGGCTGCCAAGTGTATTAGTGCAACTCACTGGTGCCAGCCATGTCTTCACTGGACTATTAACCCTTCTGCTCCGCCAACCCACGCAAACAACACAGTCCCGCATCCTAACCTTGTCCTAGCCATCGCAGAGGTGCTGCGTATCTGCTAACCCTTTACCCCCGAGGAAGATTGTGTGGCGGGGAAGCGTTTCTATAGCCTATCGGTCTCGTCGTGGTGAAATCAAACCGGCCCTCGCTGCGTCTCGGAATAACCTCTAGATATTCATGTTTGTCAAACAGCTACGGCTGTCTCGTTCAGAAACGCATCTCTGTGGGTCAAACCTAGAGGTCGTGCGACAAATTGTGAATCTGAAGGTACTGAATATTTCACAACACCAAAGAGATGTGTCTGCTTTTGTTTTTGTTTTATTGTCAGTAAGGTTGACAAAGACAGGGAAGGAACAGAGGAAAGGCGGGAAAGTGGAGAGATTAGCGATGAGTAAGTTGTGGATGTTAGCGGCGTCTCGGATGGAAATCCGTCATACAGCTGGTGATGAGATGAATGCGGTCCTCATGAGCTTTGACATGCTGATGGTACAGGAGGAGCTCTTCTTCTCCAATCCATCTACACTTGAGCTCTCATGCACGTTTCAATCTCCCAGAATCCACCTGTGCAACAGTATCTCTCATCTCTACATCTTTGGACCTCGTCTTGTGGTGGACAGATGCTGCAGGGTTTTGAGTTTGTTAAAGATAGTTCATGGAAATGGAAATGTACTATTTGGATTCATGTCATGAATTAATTCGTAACTATTGCTCCATAAACCACAACATTTAAAGAGTCTTAATGACTTTGACACACAGTTTTGAGTGATTTTGAGTGATTAGCGGTCTTTTCTATAATATAACAAATTTTACTTTACTGGTCACGCAATATGACTTTGATATGATGACAATTTTTGTAAACATTTTTCAATATTATTTTAAAACTTCACCCTTTGTTTTGTAAGACATTATGATAAAAGATAATGCCAGTTCATTTAAAGTCTCCCTGTAGTCAATAATCATATCCCTTAAAACTCATCTTTGATCACCAAAATTACATATTTAAACTTTTTTTTCCTTGAAAAAAACGTCTTCATGCCTTAAAATATCTTGAATGTAACTCGACACCCTTGCCTCATTTAGTATGCGCGGTTCTATGAATATGCAAATGAGCCCCGCCTCCACTCACTCACTCAGCTCAGAGATCCACTGGTTGACGATCACACGTTGATCTGATTGGTTACAAGGTAGTTTGTGACATCAGAAACACCAGCGATTTCAAAGCGTGTTTTTGAGACTGTCTTTGGTTCACTGCAGTTTTAAGGAGAAAATACTCAGCAATGGTGTCGACTTATGAATTTACACATGGTTTGTCTTAAAGCGTATTAAAAACACCACATAGACATATAAACAACATTAAAGAAAACTTTTCTTTTCTAGACCACTCTGACTTTATGCCCCCATAATATATCAAAATTAATTCTAATTTACAAATAAAAAATTTGGTTCATGTTATGTATGACATGAACCATGTTCATACATGGTATGTATGAATTGCACCAGACTTCATGGAATTTATTAAATGCATGTCTTTCTGCTGTTGCTTTTCTTCTCAGTTTGCGTATTATGTGTGTTTGTGTCTGAGCACGCGAGGGTTGTGTTTGAATCTGTTCTTGTAACCATGTCAATGAAACAGTTTGTGCCACTAAGCGCCTCTGGACATGTGTCTTCTGTAACTGATGGGATTCAGTAAACCATGCGCTTTCCACTGTTGTTCACGATAATCAACTGTTACCATCTCCAGAAGTGCAGTGAAAGTGCTGTTGGTGAAGTGATACACACGACTGAAAGTGCTGTTTGTGAAGTGTTACACACGACTGAAAGTGCTGTTGGTGAAGTGTTACATGCGATTGAAAGTGCTGCTGGTGAAGTGTTACACGCGACTGAAAGTGCTGTTGGTGAAGTGTTACACACGACTGAAAGTGCTGTCGGTGAAGTGTTACACACGACTGAAAGTGCTGCTGGTGAAGTGTTACACGCGACTGAAGGTGCTGTTGGTGAAGTGTTACACACGACTGAAAGTGCTGTCGGTGAAGTGTTACACACGCGACTGAAAGTGCTGTCGGTGAAGTGTTACACACGACTGAAAGTGCTGTTGGTGAAGTGTTACACACGACTGAAAGTGCTGTTTGTGAAGTGTTACACGCGACTGAAAGTGCTGTTGGTGAAGTGTTACACGCGACAAAGTGCTGTCGGTGAAGTGTTACACGCGACTGAAAGTGCTGTTGGTGAAGTGTTACACGCGACAAAGTGCTGTCGGTGAAGTGTTACACGACTGAAAGTGCTGTTGGTGAAGTGTTACACGCGACTGAAAGTGCTGTTGGTGAAGAGTTATACGCAACTGAAAGTGCTGTCGGTGAAGTGTTACACGCGACTGAAAGTGCTGTTGGTGAAGAGTTATACGCGACTGAAAGTGCTGTTGGTGAAGTGTTACACGCGACTGAAAGTGCTGTTGGTGAAGAGTTATACGCAACTGAAAGTGCTGTCGGTGAAGTGTTACACGCGACTGAAAGTGCCGTTTGTGAAGTGTTACACGCGACTGAAAGTGCTGTTTGTGAAGTGTTACACACGCAACTGAAAGTGCTGTTGGTGAAGTGTTACACACGCGACTGAAAGTGCTGCTGGTGAAGTGTTACACACGCAACTGAAAGTGCTGCTGGTGAAGTGTTACACACGCAACTGAAAGTGCTGCTGGTGAAGTGTTACACGCGACTGAAAGTGCTGTTGGTGAAGTGTTACACACGACTGAAAGTGCTGTCGGTGAAGTGTTACACACGACTGAAAGTGCTGCTGGTGAAGTGTTACACGCGACTGAAGGTGCTGTTGGTGAAGTGTTACACACGACTGAAAGTGCTGTCGGTGAAGTGTTACACACGCGACTGAAAGTGCTGTCGGTGAAGTGTTACACACGACTGAAAGTGCTGTTGGTGAAGTGTTACACACGACTGAAAGTGCTGTTTGTGAAGTGTTACACGCGACTGAAAGTGCTGTTGGTGAAGTGTTACACGCGACAAAGTGCTGTCGGTGAAGTGTTACACGCGACTGAAAGTGCTGTTGGTGAAGTGTTACACGCGACAAAGTGCTGTCGGTGAAGTGTTACACGACTGAAAGTGCTGTTGGTGAAGTGTTACACGCGACTGAAAGTGCTGTTGGTGAAGAGTTATACGCAACTGAAAGTGCTGTCGGTGAAGTGTTACACGCGACTGAAAGTGCTGTTGGTGAAGAGTTATACGCGACTGAAAGTGCTGTTGGTGAAGTGTTACACGCGACTGAAAGTGCTGTTGGTGAAGTGTTACACGCGACTGAAAGTGCTGTTGGTGAAGAGTTATACGCAACTGAAAGTGCTGTCGGTGAAGTGTTACACGCGACTGAAAGTGCCGTTTGTGAAGTGTTACACGCGACTGAAAGTGCTGTTTGTGAAGTGTTACACACGCAACTGAAAGTGCTGTTGGTGAAGTGTTACACACGCGACTGAAAGTGCTGCTGGTGAAGTGTTACACACGCAACTGAAAGTGCTGCTGGTGAAGTGTTACACACGCAACTGAAAGTGCTGCTGGTGAAGTGTTACACGCGACTGAAAGTGCTGTTGGTGAAGTGTTACACACGCGACTGAAAGTGTTGTTGGTGAAGTGTTACACGCGACTGAAAGTGCTGTTGGTGAAGTGTTACACGTGACTGAAAGTGCTGCTGGTGAAGTGTTACACACGCAACTGAAAGTGCTGTTGGTGAAGTGTTACACACGTGACTGAAAGTGCTGTCGGTGAAGTGTTACACGCGACTGAAAGTGTTGTTGGTGAAGTGTTACACACGACTGAAAGTGCTGCTGGTGAAGTGTTACACACGACTGAAAGTGCTGTTGGTGAAGTGTTACACACGACTGAAAGTGCTGTTGGTGAAGTGTTACACACGACTGAAAGTGCTGTTTGTGAAGTGTTACACGCGACTGAAAGTGCTGTTTGTGAAGTGTTACACGCGACTGAAAGTGCTGTTTGTGAAGTGTTACACGCGACTGAAAGTGCTTTTGGTGAAGTGTTACACGCGACTGAAAGTGCTGTTGGTGAAGTGTTACACGCGACTGAAAGTGCTGTTTGTGAAGTGTTACACACGACTGAAAGTGCTGTCGGTGAAGTGTTACACACGACTAAAAGTGCTGTTTGTGAAGTGTTACACGCGACTGAAAGTGCTGTCGGTGAAGTGTTACACGCGACTGAAAGTGCTGCTGGTGAAGTGTTACACGCGACTGAAAGTGCTGTTGGTGAAGTGTTACACGTGACTGAAAGTGCTGTTGGTGAAGTGTTACACGTGACTGAAAGTGCTGTTGGTGAAGTGTTACACGCGACTGAAAGTGCTGCTGGTGAAGTGTTACACGCGACTGAAAGTGCTGTTTGTGAAGTGTTACACGCGACTGAAAGTGCTGCTGGTGAAGTGTTACACGCGACTGAAAGTGCTGTTGGTGAAGTGTTACACGCGACTGAAAGTGCTGCTGGTGAAGTGTTACACGCGACTGAAAGTGCTGTTGGTGAAGTGTTACACGCGACTGAAAGTGCTGTTGGTGAAGTGTTACACGCGACTGAAAGTGCTGCTGGTGAAGTGTTACACGCGACTGAAAGTGCTGTTGGTGAAGTGTTACACGCGACTGAAAGTGCTGCTGGTGAAGTGTTACACACTCGACTGAAAGTGCTGTTGGTGAAGTGTTACACACGACTGAAAGTGCTGCTGGTGAAGTGTTACACGCGACTGAAAGTGCTGTTTGTGAAGTGTTACACGCGACTGAAAGTGCTGCTGGTGAAGTGTTACACACGACTGAAAGTGCTGCTGGTGAAGTGTTACACACTCGACTGAAAGTGCTGTTGGTGAAGTGTTACACACGACTGAAAGTGCTGCTGGTGAAGTGTTACGCGACTGAAAGTTCTGTTGGTGAAGTGTTACACGTTGAGGTGGTTGTAGTTACAGTAGTGGAGTGTCAAAGCTTTGTGCTGTGATGGAAGATGTTATCTATCTATGCGAGTCCAAATTGAAAGTCTATTTGTGACTGGATGATTATTTTCAATGAATTGACCTGCTCAATGATCCGGTCACAGTTTAGAGATTTAGTAGCCTGGGAAAACCCAGACAAACTTCTGGCAAATTTAGATTTGCTCTGCAAGTAGTCTGGCAAAGAGCCCATTCAAGCCGATTTCTAATCCGTCCAAATCGATGGAACAATCAGAAATGTTGAGGCGGGCTTTACATGATGACGATCGCTCTGATTGGTTTTAGGTCTATCCAATTGCGCCCAGAGGCATTTGAACGACATCCGTTGGTGAAGCGCACCAACTTTTATTATTATATAAAAATATAATAAAGCATTATTATATTCAAATTGCAAACACATGAGGACAGTCTCCATGAAAGACCCACTGGCAGATGAACGTGCTACTACATTTCTCTCCGAAACGGTAGGAAATTAAATTATATGTAATAGAGGATTTTAACTGTGACAAGATGATTGACAGGGCAGTTTATGTGACAGGATGCACGCGACAGATCCGTCCGATAAAGATGACGAAGTAGTATGTCCCAAAGCTTGCCTACTTTTTTGCTACACATTCAAAAGTAAATACCTTTTCTTCATAAAAAGAGTACATACTTTTATGGCGTAGTGTAACTTAGGCGAATTGGGACGCAGCATATGGCTTTACATGATGACGATCGCTCTGATTGGTTTTAGGTCTATCCAATTGCGCCCAGAGGCATTTGAGAGACGTCCGTTGGTGACACCCCTTTGGAAATGAGTTATTAATGAAGCTTTGCCAGACCATAACTCAGTTACTACTGACAATGGTCTGGTTTTAACCAGGCTAGAGATTCAGAGAACAACTTCTATGATACTTTTATGGTGTTTTTGAGTCAGTGATGACACTATCTGTTTCTATGCCGTGTGTAGAGCTCTGTACATCGATCTTTACCTTATTTTTAGAAGACCTTTGTTTATTTATTATTAAGGCTAGTCACTTTATATGGTAATATGTAAAGGGCAAAAATATTTGGAGACATGCAAACCATTCGCAATCATACTTCACACACTCGGGTGCTTCTACTGTTTGTGCTTGTGTCTGTTGAAGTGTGTTTCAGGACTCGCCTCTCAGACGCCGCTCTCCATTAGAGTCTGTGCTAACCTTGCAACACCAGGTTGACGTCCTCATTTTTCACCTGGACACTGTCCTCCTCCTCCTCCTCCCCCTCCTCCGTGATCTTCTCTCCATCCCACCTTTCCTAGTCACAAGAGTAGCTACCAGAGAGAAATTACAGTGACTAAAGTCATTAAATCAAAAATGGACTATTTGCATGTAACCAACAGATTAATGTTAACAGTAGTCAAACCGCTATCTGTGCATTGTTTTAGGCCACTGGCATGAGTCATGTAGACAAAGGTTGCCGATTGATAACACAGCAATTTGATGGTGGTTAGTGTAAAATGCTTACAGCAATACTAGCTCAGAAACTAAAACATAAGCATTGCCATTGAGATACTGCAACGTGCATTTGAAAGTGAACTTGACCTTCAGCCTTTGCATCCCATTCACCCAAAAATACATTAAAACATCCTCAATCAACTGAATAGGATGAATTGTTGTTGATGTTGTTCTTATTGAAAAGTTTCATACAGGAAAAAAAAAAGGAAAAAAGACTTAAGATTTTTTGAAAGGAAATTGAAGTAAATCTCTTTTTTTACCTTGATATTTTTCATGTTTTGTTCAGGGCACAAATCGCTCTGACTCTTACGATTACAATTAAAAAGGCTCTTTTTACTACTGTATCTTTAAGAGGTGAATTTAAAATGTGAAACACAACTTCACATTTTAAGTCAGTGTCATTCTTTTCAGCACAAATAAGATTTAATATTGCTTATATTTTACTATATTTGTCTATAATATAGGTTCATTACATTGAAATATTGGAATATGTTGTGCTAACTGGCCTGTGATTGCCGTACCTGATTTGTGTTATTCTTTTATTAAATCGGATCAAATAAAGCAACGTTCTCAGCACTCTCAAGTAAATCTTAGTCTTAGTTTATTCTTTCATGTCTATAGAGCCGGAAAACAACTGCACACATCCTTTTTAAAAAGTTTACAAGTGCAAAGAAATTCCTACACTGTAAAAAATTATCGCCATTTTAACGGTAAAAGACAAAAACTGTAAATTGTTTAACAGAAAGTTTCCATACTATATACGGTGTGATAGTTCTAACCGTACATTTAATGTACTTTTACAGTACAATTATGTTAAATTGACAGTTTTTGAAAGTGCAAAAGAACGAGTCATTGTATAATTTACAGTGAAAACCCGTAAATTGACCTTCCCACAATTCCCTGCGTGACACTTCACATTTGCTGTATTTTTGTTGAAAAAATTACGTTTCTTCATAGTTTTTCTTAGTTTTTTTTCTAATCAGTTGTGTACATTAGTGTTTCATGTTACATTTAATGTTGTTAAATGAATGTGTATTGCATTTTTAAAATGTCATGTGTGTTACCATGATAGTGTTTGTGTGAATGACACTTTCTACTGTATTTTTTACGGTAAATTCCAACCACAGCTGCCAGTTTATTACCGTAAATCGAATGTAATATTTTCTCAGTGTATTTCTAGTACGCCAGTGTTCAGCGTTCTGACAGAAGGTGATTTGACGTGGCGGTCAGTCTCTGATGAAGTGCTGAGGAAGCGCATCCACACTCTTTTGAGCTTTTCTTGCTCTTTTGATGTGTGCTTTTACCGGCTGATGCAAGAACTCAGCGTTCCTCAGGATCTTCTGCGTGCTGAAAGATGACCTTCCGCTGATAAAGAGATTCATCACCTCACATGTAAAACCAGTTTCCTCCTTATTAAGTTTCCACAATACGCGTGTCCCTCTCCGAAGCCGAGCCGTTACATCATCAATCAATCAAACAGACAGAGAAATCCAGCAGAAGTTCTTCTTTGTGATTAAGAGTGTGGGGCAGACGGTTCTGCTTTTGTTTTGTGACTCGGGCCTTTTCGCTCTGAATGTGTGTGTGATCCATCAGGAGTGTTATGATGAATCTGCGTGTCCTTCATGAAGTGCCCTGAGCTCTAGCTCGCGCTTCACTACAGGCGTCTGATGGAGATGCTCCAATGCTAAATGGAGAATACATTACAGACCTGACAGACCACTATTTTTCTTTCCATTGTTATCATTTATGGAGACTAAATCTGTTGGACTTCCCAGATTGACAAGGTGAAGATGGAGTGTTAAAGGAGACGTTTTCTGCACTTGTGTAGTGCTTTATTTATTTATTTCTCCCTGAACATCACTTATGTTCTTCACAGTTGGCAAAATGTGTTTTTTTCACTCTCAATGAGCATTGCAATTAAACATTGTTTTTACTATTGTATCTCTTATATAGAAATGACCTGATATATAGATTCCTGTAAATAACAGTATATTCACTGTAGCCAAACTCTCCATCCACTTTTGGCTCTGTTCTGTTATCGACAAAGTGAGATAAATTTGCTGTCTTCTCATTTCCATCCAATTGGCCTTTTTTTTTCAATTAAATTGTGTGTGTGATGATGATGTCATCCTTAAAAAACAACAACGACACCACAATTGCCAAGTTTCCATCAACGGTGTATTTATTTGCAGAAAAAAGCTCAGCGCATTAAAGTGTTTACTGATATAGCTGACCAAAATGCTCATCTTTTTCTGTTTAACTTCAGATTTTTAGTTACAACAAATTGTTTTTGTAAGGATGACATCATCATCATCACACAATTTTATTGGTAAACGACCAATTGGATGGGAACAGCCTGGTGACAGCAAATTTCATATATATTTTTTAATGCATTTTTACTTTTGTTGTTTGTTGTTGTATTAACTCTTGTTAACAGAACAGAGCAAACAAGTGGATGGAAACTCGGCTAAGTTTAGCCTTATCGCGAGGAAAAGCCGGTCTTGAGCTGTTTCTGTACAGAATTGTGTGTATATCGCAAATTCTGTATCTTTCACGTACCAGATGTCCCCCGCTCTTTGTAAAATGGACAGAGACGACTGAAATAGACCAGCTTACTGCTCGCTAATTTCCCAGAACTGCAGTCAAGCTAGTCGTGGTTTGACATGATCGAGAAATCTGCCCCAAAATGGCAACGTAAAGTTCATGGAACCATAACAATATTGATTTTGTTAGGCCATAGCACTGTGTACGTCTGCACAGATCTGAGCATTTCAGAGAAACAGCGGAGCAACAAACGCTTTGATGCGACTGCAATCATTCACGTTAAAGCACTTTTTAGTTGTTCGTGACATTTGAAATATCAACATGGAATTTAATCATTACATTTGGAAAAGAGCAGCGTGAACATTCTGCTAAATTGCTCCTTTTGCGTTCTACTAAAGAAAGACAATCCTAGTATATAAGTCTTTTTAGGACCCTTTGCACTTCCGTTCAGCTGTCTCACGCAGAGTTATCCGGTCATCGGCTTCGCGTTTCCATCCATCCCGGCCTTAATGAGACGGAAGTGTTTGTAGCATTGAATTATTCCATCTGATGTTTGGTTCTGATGTCAGCAGAGGAATCTTCTTTAAAGCGCTGGACATGTTTCATCAGCAATTATGTCCTTGTCTGGACAAACTAGCCACTTATTTATGGCAAACATGCACAGAGAGGTTTTAATGATGTACAGTCACCTGGGACTAAACTCATACTCAGACTGAGACGAGGAAAGGAAACCCCTTTGAATCGTTCCACGCCATAAAGAGTAAAATATGTAAGCGAACGAATAAAAGTTGTACGACACACAGCCATTACGACAGCCTTTCCTTTACTCGAGGAATAAGTCACTCGGGCTCTTCCCCTCCTTTTGTTTAACCGTGTCCGTACATTTGAATATTCATAAAACATTCGCCGGCGAGATGATGTCAAAGTAAATTTAAAATGTCCACAGGGGACGTTTTCCATGGGGAAGATCTTGTACATCTAAAACTTCAAAGACACCCGTTAATATAAAGATCTATTATAAATGATTAATTCAATATTTATGAATATTTTAAATCTCCTAATAAATTATCATGTATGCGATTAAGTCCCACATTTATCCGCAGATGCAGAGAGGGCGAGTCTTTAGTTGAAAAGTGTGCACGTAATTCTCATAGGCTAAATTACATGATGTTACATGGGTTGTATTTTGACATATGATTTATCCTGCTATGAAACCAGTTTTATGCTGGCCATTATTCAATCTATAAAAATGTGTGAATTTTCTCAGAGCTCAGGTCTGATGCTGCACCGCTGGCATACAAAGTAGCCACTCTTCATAAATCCAGATGCTGACATTCTATTTGAAGCAGAAGTACACACTCTCTTTATGCGCGAGCTATAGCGCAAGTGGAGATCGCCCTGTCCTGTTTTCCCTTTTGTATATTTAATTTGCGTTTATACATTCATGCTACTTTTGGAAACGCATTTGAAGTGGTTATTAAAACACGTCTGACATACAAAAGCTATACAAGCACTTCAGTAATTAAAAAAGTGCTTGTAAATAATAAATTAAAGGAATAGGAGAGTTTTGCATTTTGCAATAAGAGAAGCGCAGTTTCCCGCATTACCATAATGACTCAGAGAGAGAGAGAGAGAGAGAGAGAGAGAGAGAGAGAGAGAGAGAGAGAGAGTTGAGCGTCTGGTCTAGAAATGATGAAGAGTTTTTGCTCAACACATTTCATTTGGGCTGGACTTCGTAATTTCATCACTGAGTTCAATAAATATCTAGATGGGATGATGGGATGATGGGAACGAATTCAAACGTACAGTACAATGACTTGAATACGTTTCTTCTATGATGAGCATGCATTTCATTTCTGAATCAAAATCGATATATTTTTAAAACTGTTGCTTGAAAAAAAGTGGCAAAAGAAAGTCATGTGGTGCAACTAATATGCAAAAACATGAAACGGGAAATGTTATCATCGAGAGGACCCAATAATAATAAATAGTTAAGTAAAACTCAAATATTTCTCATTTAGTCGAATTTGCATAAATCGTATTTTTACGCAGATTTTACGAAAACGTATGGATGAGATTGTACAAATGTATATGAAATTGCTATGAGAGCGTGTTGCTCATGACTGAGTCAAAGTCATTAAGTCTCTTAAAATATAAGATAATTATTAAATATTTGACATCAACATGGCAAGATTAGTTGTAAAATGTCATGTGGTGCAACTTGCCCAAAATGTTATGGTATTTATGAATCAATAAATCATAATATTTGTAAAAAAAATATAAAAAAATGATTAAGCACCTTGACAAAGATTCAAGGTGTACAGAAAATATGTTATTACTCTTTACATGATGGTTAAACCACATACCATTTATTTTATTATTCAGTAAATAAAAATGTTTCTTGAAAACTATATAAAAGATGCCCCCCCCCCCCAAACCAATGGGCTCGTTACTAAGAACTTTTGCTTTATACTAGATAGATTAAAAGTCCCCCAGTGGTGAAAATCCAGCTTTTAATGTTGTTTATGTGTCTATGTGGTGTTTTTAATATGTTTTAAGACAAACCATGTGTAAATTCATAAGTCGACATCATTGCTGAGTATTTCCTCCTTAAAACTGCAGTGAACCAAAGACAGTCTCAAAAACACACTTTGAAATCGCTGGTGTTTCTGACGTCACAAACTACCTTGTAACCAATCAGATCAACGTGTGATCGTCAACCAGTGGATCTCTGAGCTGAGTGAGTGAGTGGAGGCGGGGCTCATTTGCATATTCATAGAACCGCGCATACTAAATGAGGCAAGGGTGTCGAGTTACATTCAAGATATTTTAAGGCATTTTCAAGGATAAAACGTATAATTTTGGTGATTAAAGATGAGTTTTAAGGAATATAATGACTGACTACAGGGGGACTTTAATTGTTTTCTTTATCGTAGACACTATCATTGACATACATCTTAATAAAAGTAAAAAATATAATAAACATACAATAAATAGCCATGAGATGATGTATATTTTTGGATAATTCAGTAATAATAATAATCCTGACTCAAATTGCTTCTTTTTTTGATGTTTGGGCCTTCATGTTCAGGTGGCGCTTCCACTCAGAGCGCCGTGGTCTGAGTTTCTGTCCGACTTCCCCGGTTTGAAAGGCCTTGTGGTTGTAAAGTGGGCCACACGCAGTCGGAACGGTATTGACTGTGGCTGAAGTGTCTCGGCTTGAATCATCCACTTAAGATCAGCGTTCTCATAGAGAGTCCCGGCGTCCCTCAACCCAGCTCGTTATTACACCATTTAACGAGAGTCACAGCACAATGCTGCCGCTCGGGCCTATGGGATCGCTGTGTACATTACCCCTCTGAAGGCCCTTACACAAGCTGACAGGAGGATGTAATATATCTCAAAACAATGGATCCAGTTTAAGAGGCGTATTGATTCAAAGCTATCGCACCCATCATCATTACCATTATCTGTTGGAGAGATTGTCCATCCCCACATTGCCATGCTGGATCCGCTCAGATCCCGGCGCTCGCTAACCTCCTGCTCTCCTGCACTGTTTTAATAATCCTTAAAGGTGCTGCTCGGGCTTTTAAAAGAAATGAGCTGGGTCTGAGAAGGACTTTAACAGGACAGGAGCCCATTGAAACGCTGGCTAAACGGCCCCGCTAACGCCCCTGGCCCCGGCGGAGCAGCTCAATACCATTTCCAACCTTTTAACTCACTCAAATTAAGTTTAGGCGTCCTTCAGGATGCCTGACTCTATTCATCCCCCATTTAGGGTCCATTGAAAAGCGCCACTCCCTGTGCAACGGCCTGCTCGAGCAATACGATATCTATTAGATTACAGTGCCAGCACTTTGCTCTAACGGCTAGTGAGGTGGGCAAGTGATATTGCGGCTCTCATATACGGGTTTAGCCGCTTTGTTATGTGAAAGGCTTTTAATATGAGGTTTTCCTAATCTGATTTGTTAAAGAGATCCTTTAGCTAATGTTGTGCATTAGAGAGACAGCTGTGGCGATGTTGAGCGCTTCATTAAGAGAATGGGAAGCCGGTGGTTTGACTGCTTGTTTGCTAACATGGAAAGATACGCAGGCAATGGCTTCGTGCCATGCTAAGTAAATATTGTGTGTCCAACTGGGCGAAGTGTTGCTTCATGAATTTGAACCTGATATGAAATGATATCCTTTGTTGTCATCCTATTTGTATGTAATCTCTTTATTATGAAGTAGACTCGAGCACTCATGTAAATTAGCCGGTTCTTGACGTAGTCTAGCGGTTAACGCACAAGTTGCAGACACATTGGTTGTGTCCGAAATCACAGGTACTTCTTTTGAATGTGTAATTACAGAGTCATAAAGAGTACTTGAAAAACATAAAGTAAAAATGTATTCTGAATTCATACTGAATGAAGGCTCAAAGATGCACTAGTCCTCAACACCTAAGACACATGCCAGTGAAAAACAAGAAACTGTTGATTTGTGAGGAGAGCAATTATGTTTATTTTATACAATCAAATAAAACTGAACACCTCAATATTGCAAAGTCGACACAACAGCCTCTTAAATGTCTACAGACACTCAAGTCTCAGTCATGTCCTCATCTCGTATATGAAGCGCCTATGATACACAACTACCTGCTAATGCACTCGCATTCGCGTATAGGAGCCTCGTTGAGAAGTTTGTGAACGCACGAGATACAGTACCTTCAGTGCCCTGTAGATGGCAATATCACTTACTTAATCTTCTGCAGAAAAGGTTAGGTGCCATGCAAAATGATACGAGCAGCTGCATTACTCATCACAAATGTATTGGAGTAAAGAGTACATGTACTTATTCAAAAACGTAATCAAGTAGAGAGTAAAAGTTGCTAGTATCTTTGATACTCTGTCAGTACAGAAACTAATTACATTTACTCAAATACGGCATAATTACTTGTAGGCTTTGTATCTGTTGAACAGATTCTTAAACACCTCTGATTGGCCATTGCGTTCACCCGCTCAACATATGTCTCTGATTGGCCATTGCGTTCACCCGCTCAACATATGTCTCTGATTGGCCATTGCATTCACCCGCTCAACATGTCTCTGATTGGCCATTGCGTTCACCTGCTCAACATATATGTCTCTGATTGGCCATTGCGTTCACCCGCTCAACATATGTCTCTGATTGGCCATTGCGTTCACCCGCTCAACATGTCTCTGACTGGCCATTGCTTTCACCCACTCAACATGTCTCTGATTGGCCATTGTGTTCACCCGCTCAACATATATGTCTCTGATTGGCCATTGCGTTCACCCGCTCAACATATGTCTCTGATTGGCCATTGCGTTCACCCGCTCAACATATGTCTCTGATTGGCCATTGCGTTCACCCGCTCAACATGTCTCTGACTGGCCATTGCGTTCACCCGCTCAACATGTCTCTGACTGGCCATTGCTTTCACCCACTCAACATGTCTCTGATTGGCCATTGTGTTCACCCGCTCAACATATATGTCTCTGATTGGCCATTGTGTTCACCCACTCAACATGTCTCTGATTGGCCATTGCGTTCACCCGCTCAACATATGTCTCTGATTGGCCATTGTGTTCACCCGCTCAACATGTCTCTGACTGGCCATTGCTTTCACCCACTCAACATGTCTCTGATTGGCCATTGCGTTCACCCGCTCAACATGTCTCTGATTGGCCATTGCGTTCACCCGCTCAACATATGTCTCTGATTGGCCATTGCGTTCACCCGCTCAACATGTCTCTGATTGGCCATTGCGTTCACCCGCTCAACATATGTCTCTGATTGGCCATTGCGTTCACCCGCTCAACATATATGTCTCTGATTGGCCATTGCGTTCACCCGCTCAACATGTCTCTGACTGGCCATTGCTTTCACCCACTCAACATGTCTCTGATTGGCCATTGCGTTCACCCGCTCAACATGTCTCTGATTGGCCATTGCGTTCACCCGCTCAACATATGTCTCTGATTGGCCATTGCGTTCACCCGCTCAACATATGTCTCTGATTGGCCATTGCGTTCACCCGCTCAACATGTCTCTGACTGGCCATTGCTTTCACCCACTCAACATGTCTCTGATTGGCCATTGCGTTCACCCGCTCAACATATGTCTCTGATTGGCCATTGCGTTCACCCGCTCAACATATGTCTCTGATTGGCCATTGCGTTCACCCGCTCAACATGTCTCTGATTGGCCATTGCGTTCACCCGCTCAACATATATGTCTCTGATTGGCCATTGTGTTCACCCGCTCAACATGTCTCTGATTGGCCATTGTGTTCACCCGCTCAACATGTCTCTGATTGGCCATTGCGTTCACCCGCTCAACATATATGTTTCTGATTGGCCATTGCGTTCACCCGCTCAACATATATGTCTCTGATTGGCCATTGCGTTCACCCGCTCAACATATATGTTTCTGATTGGCCATTGCGTTCACCCGCTCAACATATATGTCTCTGATTGGCCATTGTGTTCACCCGCTCAACATGTCTCTGATTGGCCATTGCGTTCACCCGCTCAACATAAATGTCTCTGATTGGCCATTGCCTTCACCCGCTCAACATATATGTCTCTGATTGGCCATTGCGTTCACCCGCTCAACATATATGTCTCTGATTGGCTACAATGATCAAACGCTTCAAAAACATGTTGTCTTCACCGAGCGCTTGCACAGATACACACGGGAGAGTTTGAAAACAGACGTATATCAGCGGATATATTAGGATCTGCTTTGGGAAATGCCGGTGTTGTCACATTTTTACATTTTTTGGTACCAAAGTCGGTACTTTTGACAAGACTAGTCTGTATAGTATGAATGTGTGCAGTATGAATTGAATCTGGACGTACTACATCAGCCATGTTGTCATTGTCATGTGACCTTCCGGCGTCAGTTGTGTCGCTTCTGCTGTTCAGAAATCCTCTCCCGAAGACTCAGGCATACATTGGTTCTGCACTTCAGAATCTCACTGGTCATCCTGGAACTTTTCCACTATACTGTTTTATGATTACTATGAATTGGGACGTATAACTCTTTCCCATACTGTTTTTTTCCTACTATATAGTATATTTGATTGCTGGCGTTCAGTCTTTCAGGCAATGTGTCCCGATTCTGTTTCTCCTTGTCTTCACAGTAAATCATCCCAAACGTAGCCAGTCTAAGTGTGTGTACTTGTCTGAGCTGGTTTAGTCTCCCATCCTGACAAATGCACAAAGCCTGTCTAAAACCTTTAAAGTCCCCCTGTGGTGAAAATCCAGCTTTTAAATGCTGTTTATATGTCTATGTGGTGTTTTTAATATGATTTTGCACATGGTTTGCCTTAAAGCATAAGTCGACAGCATTGCTGAGTATTTCCTCCTTAAAACTGCAGTGAAATCGCTGGTGTTTCTGACGTCACAAACTACCTTGTAACCAATCAGATCAACATGTGATCGTCAACCAACTCATTTGCATATTCATAGAACCGCGCATACCAAATGAGGCAAGGGTGTCGAGTTACACTCAAGATATTTTAAGGCATGACGTCTTTTTTCAAGGCAAAAACGTTTAAATATGTCGTTTCGGTGATCAAAGATGAGGTTTAAGGAATAAAATGATCGACTGCAGGGCGACTATAAAGCAAACAACCTTAAGCTGGTTTGAGAGTTTTTTGCCCATATCGGAAAGCAATAACACACAAAATCGAGCTCACGAAGCGGTTTGACGTGATCAAGAACAGCATCTGTCTTTTATCGACTATGAAACACAAGTGAAACTTGATTTGAGATTAGGAGTGCTCTCACACTAAAGTTTTTGGCGTGTACCAAAGTCAGAGTCGGCTCGTTTAGTTGGTTTTCCACCTTCATCATCTATGGGTTTGAAAACCTGGACCTACACAGACATCAATATGTGTCTTTTAAACCATGGCCAGCAGGAGCGGTCCATCCTCTTTATAGACGGCTTTCAGCGTGGCCGTGGAAAAACCGCTTGACTTGACACGGGTGATGGGTGATTTGCAAAGAGGACAAGTGCATTAGAATAAAACCTCAACGGTGATCCTTCAAGCTGTCAGCCATACATATTTCATTATTTTCATAAATCAGCGGGCTGAGATGTCTCCCTCTCTCGCTCTTTCTTGAGCGACAGACTGATGGCCTCTATTCATAACAGCCTGTGGCAGAAGGTAAACTGCCTCTGCTCCGGTCATTGTTAAGTGTTAAAGATGATCTCCAGCCATCTTGCTCTTTTTCACACTCTCTCCATCTCTGTCTCTTTTCATTGAAGGGCGTTCTTTACAGGTCCATACCTCTGTCCCACATTAGATAAATAGAGGTATTTTTAGGGGACTGTGTGTAAGACACAGCTTCATTTTCACCTCTGTCATCACACTTTGTTCTTTTGTTTGTTTACATAATGATTTGTAACATTTTGTTTGTTCTGTTGTTCGCGTTATCGTCAGTAACATTGTTTCGTTCTATTATTTGTTTAGATAATCGTCAGTAACATTGTTTCGTTCTATTATTTGTTTAGATAATCGTCAGTAACATTGTGTTATCTTCTGCTGTTCGTTTACTCTACATTATCACTGTTGAACAGTAAACAAACAATAGAACAATTACATCACAGTTACTAATAATTATGTACATAAACGATAGGACAAAACACTATGTCGATGGTTGTGTAAGTTATCAGTAGAACAAAACTGTAACAGTGGTTTGTTGTTTTGTTACATTATCCGTAACTGTGTTTGTTCTATTGTTTTTTGTGTAATTGTCAGTAAAAAAAAATTCCAATGTTTGTTTACATAATCGTCTGTTACATTTTGTCCGTTTATATAATTGTCAGTACAATCGTTAATCTGATGTAAACTATTGCACAAACAAACACATTACTTACAATTAAATAAATAAACACAGGACAAAACAATGTTACTGACAATGAAACAAACAAAACACGTTACTAATGAATACGTGAAGAAACAATAGAACAAAAGATGGTTATGGATGATTGTGTAAATAAACAATATCATAGTGTTTTGTTGTTTCTTTACATAACAATTAGTAACATTTTGTTTGTTATAATGTTCACTTATGTAATTGTCAGTAACATTTTGTTCTTTTGTTTGTTTATTTAATTGTCAGTAAATTGTTAAACAACTGATGTAAACATTACGTAAACAAACGCTAGAAGAAACATGTTACTGACAATTACGTACATTAATAAAAGATCAAAACAAAGTGACTGACAATGAAACAAACAATAGATCAAACACAGTGTTACTAATGATTACGTGAAGAAGCAATAGAACAAAACACTGTTACTGTAACATTGTATAGACAGTCACATGTTGTTCATCAGTAACATTGTTCTGTTCTATTGTTTGTTTACATTATCACCAGTAACATTGTATTTTATATATTTTTCGTTGACATAATTGTCAGTAACTGAAGAACAATTGATGTAAACAAACAATAGAACAAACACTTTTACACAAATGAACAGCAGAACAAAACGCAAGATTACTAATGACTAAAGAAGTGATTTATTCTGTTGTTTCTTTACATAATCATTCGTAACATTGTTTCGTTCGGTTTATTTGTTTTTGTAATCATCAGTAATGTTTCATTGTCTTTCTATCTAATAATCACCAGTAGTGTTGTATTTTTTGTGTTGTTTGTTTACGTTATCCGTAACATTTTCATTGTTCCTTTGCATAAACATCCCCAACATCATGAGTCTTTAAGAACAGGCGCTTTAGAGGACCATACGCGTGTTCTACCCATAATCCAGTGCGTTCAGTGATGTGGTCTCTGATATGTTTATGGGTTATCATGCATGCCTGACTACCCTTAGTTGTTGTATATTAATCAATAGCAATATGATTACGCCCTGCATTGCCTGTTTGCATTATTAAAATCTGACCGGTGGATTTGTGTACGTTTGCTTTTCAAATTAAATTTAGTGTCAATAATTAATGCATGGGATTAATGTGTGATCTCTGTGCCGGGGTGGCCCAATACACTTTGATTCGGTATTGACCAGATGAGTGTGTGTGTGTGTAAATACTTTGCCCTTGAATAGCTTTACTGATTCCCTATAGACCCGTGAGCGGGATAAATCTACATTATGGAAATGTTTTATGTTTTAACGCTGCGTGTATGTGTGAGATCGGTGAGAAAACTGCTGGAGTATCATGCAAATACTGTTGTGTATGAGTATGGTAATCATTCAGCACCATGGTGTATATATATACATCAATGTACCATGATGTTACCATCACTTCACCATGGTACCGCCACGGTATTTTCTTTTTAGGGAACGTTTGGGATTTGACTTTGTCTGTGAGAAACTCCTTGACGGGAAACCTTGAGAGTTTTCTCCTCTGAGCGCTTGGCAAAGTCAAGGCAAGGAGTGTGAGGAAGTTCCCTGGATTTGTGGTGTGTTCATACACATGTGTTTGTGTACAGTGTGTGTGTGTGTCTGTGTGTGTGAATGTGTCTGTGGTAGAGACCTAATCGTACCTGCTATCATTTCCTGAATGACCTCTGCTTTCAGTGTGTGATGGATTATATTCTGCACATAGACATTAATTTTCCTGAACAAGAGGGCAAACTGGGAAAAAAAGAAAAAGAAAAAACTTCACCAGTGCAAGGTTAATTTCTTTAAAAACAAGAGTTGTGAAAAGCCACATACTTCTTTTTTCAAATAACAGGCAAATGTACTTTTAAATTGTGGGTTATTGTAGGATTTGATGTTGGTCTTTTGGTGTTGCCAAATAAATAAGAGGACAAACGTACAAAATGTTTCTAAAACTTAGCATTGCTTGTATCACACTGAATGTAGTGACATTTTGTTTTTGTTCTTTTGTTCTACTACATATATATATATATATATATATATATATATATATATATATATACACATTATATTTATGTTATTAAAAGGGTTAGTTCATCCAAAAAATTAAAATTCTGTTCAAAACCCATTCATCTTCTAAACACAAATCACGATTTTTATAGCGAAGCCTGAGACATTTCTGTCCCTCTATTGAAAGTCCATTCACCCAAAACATTCAAGCTTCAAAAAATTCATATAGTCATTGTTAAAAGTGATTGCTTTATTTATATGATGAACCAATTTAATTTAGACTGCTATTCACATATTAACATCGATCAACGCATATAGAGCACATCAAACATGGTAAACACTGATTTAAACCTGCTTATCTGACGTGTGAGAAGAAACCTCACCGGTACATAATCTGTTCATTCAGACTCTTCATACTGAACATGTTTTTACTTAGTAAGTGAAGGGACAGTTTTTTTATTTTTTATCTGCACTATGTTTTCAGTAAGCTGTATTATGTGAGACGAGTTAGGCTTGTCAGTTTACATATTTTACATGTGTTTTACACGGTTTACATGTGTTGTGTGTGATCAGCCCTTTAAACAGCTTGGATTACTTCTCGGATTACATATGGATTACTTTTACAATATCGTTATGAACTTTTTGATGCTTGAAAGCTTTGAGTGAATGGTCTTTCAGTAGAAGGACAGAAATCTCTCAGATTTGATGAAAAATATCTGAGCGAAAGGTTTGGCACGACACAAGGTAAATGATGACAGAATTTTCCTTTTCGGGTGAATTATCATTTTCATTCTGATGGCTTTTTGGTCTGTTTCTCCTCTAAATGCATTTAAATGTGTCAAATACGCTCATACGTGTTCTTTTATTAGCTTTAATTGTGAAGGAAGCTATTTCAGGTATGTCAGGTATGAACTTCACACCCCAACACACACTCACACACATACACTTTGGGAGTATTAACATAAATACAGCACATTAACACTTGTTCCTCCCTGTCAGCATATGAATTAAGATTGCAGGTGCCCCGTGGAGGTTTATCCCGATACTAATTAAGCGGTGGTAATTAGATGTGGACTGTGTGCTCAGGAGCGGCTCAGATCTGTACGGTACAGCGGCCCGGCTCTCTCAGCTCCACTCCACGACACGCTGTGGAAACTCACACAGGGAGTTAAAGGAATATTTCCCACTTAATGTGTGACAAACAGAAATGCATCTTAAGTAGAATGGCCACACTTATTGTGGAAGCTCAGCAGGCATAAATGAGTCAAGTTTAAGATATGCACTTGTGTTAAGGATAAAAAAATGTAAAAAGTCGCGATGAAGCAGAAGTAGAGACAGATCGTAGTCTTAAAGGAGTAGTTCACTTCAGAATAAAAATTTCACGATAATTTACTCATCCCAAAGTCATCCAAGATGTTCATGTCTTTGTTTCTTCAGTGGAAAAGAAATGAAGGTTTTTGAGGAAAACATTCAGGATTTTTCTCCACATAGTGACTTCAATGGGGTCCAATGGGTTGAAGGTCAGTTTCAGTGCAGCTTCAAAGTCTCGACACGATCCAGCCGAGGAATAAGAGTCTTATCTAGACAAACCAGCGGACATTTTATAAAAAAAATAAACATTTATATACTTTATAACCACAAATGCTGGTCTTGCACTAGCTGTGATGCGTAATCTCGTTGAAAGGTGCATGTTTGGGTTAAAAAGGGTAGGATGAAAAACTTCTAAATCGTCTGAAATTGTTTTTTTACATTTTATTTCATATTTTATTTGTAAAGGGCGTTTGACTTAGTCTTTGCACGTTCGCTTTGTAAACACTGGGTCTGTTCTTACACCTACATCATGCATGACCTTTCAATGTGATTACGTAATGTGTGGCGCATCACAGCTAGTGCAAGACGAGCATTTGTGGTTATAAAGTATATAAATGTTTATTTTTTTAGAAAATGAGCGATGGTTTGTGTAGATAAGACTCTTACTCCTCGGCTGATTCACTAACAGCTTGCTCCAGCACAAACCCTCTTCTGGCGTTAAACAACTGCGGTCATGATTTACTAAAGACACACATTGAAAAACTAGCTCTGAAAAGGTGTGGACAGGGTTCATTTTGCGGCTGATGTTAATGCATATGCATTTGTTCAGTCCCTTTCAGAATCATAATTTATGGGATTAAGGGGAATATTTAAGATTATTTAAATCAGGGCTCGACATTAAGCCTTTTCATGTGCTTGTCCTTTGGACAAGTAAATCTATCATTCACTTCATGTACGCTTCATCTTTCGTTTACATTTTTTTAATTTGATCAATAAATTAAATTAGAATAGCTTAATAAGATAATATAGGGCTGTTGTTACCCTAGGTAGGGCTGATCAAATTAAATCATTTACACTGAAAATGTACGACTGCATTAAATAATGTTATGAGATTGTTTTAAATATTTTTGAATATACAAATATGAAACGTTGGAAAGAATGATACTTTTAAACATGAAAGTAAACCGCCAGTAGGAGGCGGCAGGCGAGCGTCTTAATGAGCAAGTCATTGAGTCATTCATTCAAATGATTCGTTCAAACAACCGATTCATTCAAGAATGAGACAGATGTTTATGAATGGGTCATTGAATCTTTGACTCAGCCAATTTGTTCAAAACGCTGAATCATTCAGTAATGAAACACGGTTAAGTGTTGCTGTGAGATGCGCTACGGTTCTGCTGTGATCTTTGTTTCGCTGCTGAAACAGAACAAAAACAGTCAATATTGTGTCTAAAATGTAAGTGACTTAATTTGAACTGTTTATTGAACTGTTGTATGAAAGCAATGTCACATTTTCAGTCGTGATGGTGTTCAGGAAAACGGCACTCGTCGTGTGAGGTTGCTAAACTGTATCATATGTTAAAAATATTAAAACTCATTTTGAATTTTGGCACTGGCAGTATGTTGTTAACTGAGTTTAAACAGTTTACATTTGTTTGGATTTCTCCGAGCCTCAACAGCGCAACCCGTCAGTAATACATTTATTATCCACTATCGATCGCAACGTACAATAAATATAATACAATCAGAATCATTCTCTCATTTTAGTGATTCCCTAGTTATTTTTGTGTTATTGATGTTTAATCAGGCTAATTGTCCGGTCGGGCAAGTAAAATTCTCTTTTACTTGTCCCTTCAAAAACTCCACTTGTCCCGGACAAGCGGACAAGCGTTAATGTCGAGCCCTGTTTAAGTCAAGTCAAGTCAAGTCAAGTATATTTGTATAGCGCTTTTCACAATACAGATTGTATCAAAGCAGCTTCACAGTATTAAATTAAAATAATACAACAAGGTTTGTTTCTAGTGGAATTTATTGATAAAATCAAATTAGATATCCAGAATATCCCCAACTGAGCAAGCCAAAGGCAACAGTGGCAAGGAACCGAAAAACTCCATCAAGTGACCTAATAGTGTCCTAAAACTCCATCAGGTGACCCAATGGAGAAAAAAAAACCTTGGGAGAACCCAGGCTCAGTCGGGGGCCAGTTCTCCTCTGGCGTTTATTAACTAGAGGCCGGATTGTAATTTGGACTGTAAGATTAAAAATATTATATGAATGCCTGGCTGAAGAGATGCGACTTTAATCTAGTTTTAAACTGGGAGAGCGAGTCTGAGCAACGAACAGTATCAGGAAGGCTATTCCAGAGTTTTGGAGCTAAATGTGAAAATGCTCTCCCTCCTTTGGTGGTTCTGGATATCCTAGGTATGACCAAAAGCCTTGAATTTAGTGATCTTAAAGAGCGCGATGGATTATAGGGCGATAGAAGATCCGTTAAATAGACTGGAGCTAAGCCGTTTAGGGCTTTATAAGTCAGTAGCAATACCTTGTAATTAATACGGAACTTTATAGGTAACCAATGCAGTGATGATAAAATCGGTGTTATATGATCATATTTTCTTGATCTAGTAAGAACTCTAGCGGCGGCATTTTGGACTAACTGTAGCTTGTTAATTGAGGATGCAGGACAACCGGCTAATAAAGCATTACAGTAATCTAGTCTCGAGGTCATGAATGCATGAACTAACTTTTCTGCATCAGAAACTGATAGCATATTACGTAGCTTAGCAATGTTTCTAAGGTGGAAAAAGGCGGTTTTTGTAACATATGAAATATGATTTTTGAAAGACAGGTTGCAATCGAGTATAACACCCAGGTCTTTTACTGTAGAGGATAAAGTAACAGGACATCCTACTATATTAAAGTTGTATTGCGAGAGGTTTTGTGGGCGGTTTTTTGAACCGATAAGTAGTACCTCTGTTTTGTCTGGATTTAATAAAAGAAAATTACGCGTCATCCAATCTTTTATATCTTTAACACACTCTGTCAATTTGGATAATTTATCGTTTTCATCTGGCCGTGATGAAATATATATTTGAGTGTCATCAGCATAACAATGGAAACTAATTCCATGTTTCCTTATAATATTTCCAAGTGGCATCATATATACTGAGAATAATAGAGGGCCTAACACAGATCCCTGCGGCACTCCATAGTTTACTGGAGTTATGATCGATTTTTCTCCATTTAAATAGACAAAATGGTAGCGGTCAGATAAGTATGATCTAAACCAGCTTAATGCTTGTCCTTGAACACCAGTATAATTTTGTAGTCGATCTAAGAGTATTGTGTGATCTATAGTATCGAACGCAGCACTAAGATCAAGTAAAACTAGTATTGAGATACAGCCTTGGTCAGAAGCTAAAAGTAAATCATTTGTGATTTTAACGAGCGCAGTTTCAGTGCTATGGTGCGGCCTGAAACCAGACTGAAACTTCTCATAGATATCATTTTCTTGCAAGAAAGAACACAATTGAGCGGACACCACTTTTTCTAATATTTTAGACATAAATGGAAGATTTGAAATGGGTCTATAATTTGCTAGGTTATTATGATCTAATTGTGGTTTCTTAATGAGAGGTTTTATAACTGCCAGTTTAAATGTTCTTGGAACATGACCTAAAGATAAAGACGAGTTAATAATATTAAGGAGAGGCTCTTCCACTACAGGTAACACTTCTTTCAGTAGTTTAGTTGGTATCGGATCTAATAAACATGTTGTTGTTTTAGAGGAAGTGATAAGTTTATTTAACTCTATTTGTTCTATAGTTGTAAAGCACTGTAATTGTTCTTGCGGGGTGATAATTAAGGCTGAATTATAAGGCGCAACTGAAGATTGAACGTTTACAATTGTGGTTCTGATGTTTTCTATTTTCTCAGTGAAGAACTTCATAAAATCATTACTACTAAACTGTAATGGGATATTTTGTTCGGGTGATGTCTGTTTATTTGTTAGTCTAGCCACGGTGTTAAATAAAAACCTTGGATTATTTTGGTTATTTTCTATTAGTTTGCGGAGGTGCTCAGCCCTGGCTGCTTTTAGGGCCTTTTTATAACGTGACATACTGTCTTTCCACGCGATTCTAAAGACCTCTAAATTAGTTTGTTTCCATTTACGCTCTAAAATACGGGTTTCTCTCTTTAGAACATGCGTGGTATTGTTGTACCACGGTGCTTTAATTTTCTCTCTGACCTTTTTTAATCTAATAGGTGCAACAACATCCAATGTTCTAGAGAGAATAGTGCTCATAGTGCTAGTTAGTTCTTCTAGTTCATCTGTTTGTTTGGGTTCAGGCAGCAGCTGAGACAGATCGGATAAGCAATTTGAGAAATTATCTATGGTGGATGGAAGGATTGTTCTGCCTGGTTGATAACGCGGCGCTGCATGACATATTACAGCAGTACGTAATATGCAAGTTACCATGTAATGGTCAGTGACTTCATCACTTTGCGGTATAATATCTATATCGGTTGGATCGGTTCCATGTGATATAATTAAATCGAGTGTATGATTAAGACGATGAGTTGGTCCGGTGACGTTTTGCTTGACCCCAAATGAATTTAATAAATCTGTAAACGCAGCCCCTAACGCATCATTTGGATTATCTACGTGTATGTTAAAATCTCCAACAATTAATGCTTTATCGACATTGACTAATAGGTCTGAGAGAAAATCTGCAAACTCTTTTAGGAAATCAGCGTAAGGCCCAGGCGGTCTATATACGGTAGCCAAGGCTAGAGATAATAGGGATGTTTTTCTAACATCTAAGAGCGTAACATTTAGTACAAGTACTTCAAACGAAATAAACTTATAACCCGCTTTCTGAGTAACATTGAGAATATCTCTATAAATTGTCGCAACACCACCGCCACGACCAATTAGACGGGGCTCATGCTTATAGGAGTATCCAGGAGGAGCAGACTCATTTAGACCGAAATAATCATTTGGTTTAAGCCAGGTTTCAGTTAGGCAAAGTACATCGAAGCTATTATCTGTGACTATTTCATTTACAATAACTGCCTTAGGTGTGAGTGATCTAATGTTTAGAAGACCTAGCTTTAGAAATTGTTTTTGTTTACTAATAGCAACATTTTCTGTTTTAATAACAATTAGATTTTTCCTAGATCCTGCAGTAGATATATTATTTGATCTCACTAAACGAGGAATAGACACGGTTTCTATGCAATATTCTACACTAGTATTTATATCAGTTAAATTGGTGCAGCAGAGACTATGATTTGGACTTTTGGTTACTAGTCAAAAGGTATTTAACATTTTGGAGATGTTATCCGACAGAAGATCTGCTCCGAATCTGCTTGGGTGTAAGCCATCGGCACGGAAAAGCCTAGGACGCTCCCAAAACAGATTCCAATTATTTACAAAGAGCAGTTTCTGCTCATTGCACCATGACATTAACCATTCATTTAGCGCAAATAATCTGCTAAACTTTTCATGTCCTAGTCGGTACGTGGGAAGCGGTCCTGACACTATGATCGTTGTTTCAGGCGATGTGCTGCGTACCGTATCGATCAGATTCCTGAAGTCTTTCTTCAGAATCTCTGTCTGGCGCATCCTGATGTCGTTCACTCCCGCGTGGAGGACAACAGTTCCGACGCGCTCGTCACCGTTCAGAATCTCGGGAACGTGAGTAGCGATTTCAGAAACACGAGCACCAGGAAAGCAGTGACTGTGCACCTTACTTTTACCTAACGTTGCGCGTACGTGCCGAATGATGGAATCGCCGATGATCACAGCATCGCGTTCTGTTTCGCGAAGAGGGGAGAAGCGGTTTTGTGTGGATAACTCGAAAACCGGGAGGGTCGGAGAGAGTCTTGGTCTAGACCTGACTCGCGTCTTCCGCTGCGGAACCACCCAGGCTTCGTGGTGGCGTGTTGGAGCCGGAGTGAACGAGACCATGGCTGATCGCGACCTCGGCGCTCGGGACCTATGTTGAGAAACGCACGGAGTAGACGAAGTCGGAGTCAGCGGGTTAGTAACGTTAATCTCTGATTTGTGTGCATCGGCGCGTGATGTTTCAAGAGCTAACCGCCGGTCTATCAGCTCGGCTTGTCTCAATAAAAGGTCGTGGATCTGTTTCTCAACAGCTTCCAGCTCAGACTGCAGTGCGTGCAGCTCAAATGTGTCCTCACCTGCACCAAAAGGTAGACTACTTTCATCTGATATATTCGCCATTTTAACAGATGGACAGTAAGTTAGCAACGAAGCTACCAGTGATGCTATCAATATTAATACTAATTTATGACTGAAGTTTTAGATATAATCCGTCTTTTTAGTGGTACGGGTGTAGAGTAGACGCACGATAGGCGAAAAATGTTTGTAAGTGAGTGTTGAGAAGACGCGTTCAGCCGTGATCCACGGGAGTAACCTATAGGAGTATCCAGCGTTGGATCACTAATAGGCTTGAGACGCGTCTGCTCAACAGTCCGCGTTGTAACTATGAGGGTTGAGCAGTAGTGCTTCTCAGTGAGGTAAAGTAGAAAATGTTTGTTGTAAGTTTAAAGAATAAAATCAAGATTTATAAATCAAATCGATGGAGCTCCAAAGACAACAACGCATTCAGACGCGACGCATGCGCATGTTTAAATGATCATGCAAGGTGATTTACTAAGGTTTGCACGAGTTAATTTACTGGTGTTTGCGGCATTATTTAACGCCCCAAAAGAGCACGTCTTGAACCAGAGCTAGCTCGCGCTGCTCTTGTAGATTGCGTTGATCATTACGGAAATGTATCGGATTATCGAAAGGAAAATAAATGCATGGCGTGGACTTGGTTCTTGGCATCAGTTTGTTGACTGGAGGTTGAAATGTGAGTATTGTGCTTGAAAATGGATGAACTCGAGCTTGTTTTAGCAGACGATGTGATTGGAGAGGTCCTGTATACGTCAGTCAGTTACTGGTTCCAGTTAAACATTACGAATGAAGCGTATATATGCACGGATGAATTGTTCACAATGATATAGAGGTGAAATAGGGTGTGTTTTTGTGCCAGGGAGATGCGTGTGCTGGGATGTAACTCTGCTGGAGGTTTTGTTGTGGAAGAAAGAGTGACCCAGAGAAAGAGCTCTATTCAGGACAGGACTGGTCTCCTCCCAGATGAACCCTGTCGCCAGCGAGACAAAGCCAGTGCGAGCGAGGCGTCTCCACTGTGGTCCTGTAGACACGGCGTCTGGCTCTCCTCCACTGAGACACACACACGAGAGAGACGACTGGACACTCGCAGCCGCTCCTGAGGAAACTCACACTGAAGTCCACTACACTTCTTCCCATAGTTCCTCTGTGTAAACATACGGATGTGTTTGCATGATTTGAAGCGTGCCACAGCACTCTACTTTTTAAGAAAACACTTCTCGAGAATTGTTGAATGGCCCCTTACATTGTTAAGTTGTTTGCAAGAATGTAATATACCATAGTAAGCAAGCACAGTGAAGTTAAATCATATCTTCATTATCAGAACTAGTTGTGGTGTGTGCTATGTGAATATTGAGTCACGGTGCTCACATGGGAAAATCAGGTTCGGATCCACCCTGTGGTTTCCCAAATTATATTCTCTTTTCACAATAATCCAAATATTGTTGTGCAGTAGCTGATCACACACATCAGAATCGCACACATCAGGGTTTTAAATCGTGTTTATAATGCAAAAAGTCTCAAACAGTGTTTCAAAAAATGACAAACCTCTTATAACGCGACTCATATAGTTTGACCTCTTGATCATTTGTTTAAAAAATGACGTTTCAGGTCCCCGTATCCTATTAGTCGATGCCCATTTAACTCGTATTTCTTCATTTTATAAGTGAGGTGAAAATAAAGCTCTAAAATAAAGGTTTTGTTTCAGTTTGATTTGTTTTGTTTTTTTCTTGATTTGTCTTGCTTTGCTTTATTTGCTTTGCTTTGCTGTCTTTGTTTTTTATTTGCTTTTCTTTTCTTTGATTTGTTTTTGTTTTTCTTTGATTTAATTTGCATTGTCTTTGTTTTGTCTGTTTTGTTTTAATTTTGTTTTGCTTTTGTTTTGTTTTTGATTTGTTTGTTTTACTTTGCTTTGTCTTTAACTTGTTTTGCTTTTATTTGCTTTGCTGTTTGCTTTTGTATTGTTTTAAATTGCTTTGTTTGATTTATATGTTTGTTTTACTTTGTCTTTGACTTTGCTTTTATTTGCTTAACTTTTGCTTTTTGAGTTGGTTTGTTTTTATATTGTGTTTGTTTTGCTTTACTTTACTTTGTTTTGTCTTTGTTTTGCTCTGCTTTCGCTTTTTTTCTTTTCTTTTTTTCTTTCTTTCTCAAGATCCAGCTTATTTCCACATGCACACCAGAGGAATCTCTCTGTCTTCAAGGGACTGCTGTGGGCCACTGGAGCAGGTGTTTGAATGAACACTTTTCCTGCTTTTATAAATATTCTTTCTTTTGCTGTCCATCATGTTAAATCCTTACTTCTGGCATAATGAAACACCAGATGACACCATTTGTGTTGAAAACAACTAGAGTAAAGAGACAAGATTGGACAACAATTATTTTGAGAATGTAGGAAATAGGACAGAACCCTCATTCCTGATCTCAAAAAACAAAAAAAGCCTTAAAAACATTTATCGCAAAAACAAAAAACAAAAAACCTGCACTATATATATTTCCTGTTGCCGGCTATGGATCCAGATTTCATCCTGTATAATTTCTCCTTGATCTTCAGTTGTATGTTGGGGAAAAACACACCCAAACACATTTCTTGCGTGGTAGAGCCACTCAAAAGAGATGCATCACTTCTAAACAGAGCAAATGGAAATGCAGCCTGTTATATTTTTCCAGACATTATTATTTCATGTTGGCTGGGGTGTGTGTGGGAATCTCATTCGCCTCCATTACCTGAAGTCTCGGTGGAGCAAACTAATTTCCCACCTGCCCAGCGTCTGGGATCACCTGCATTTAGCTTTGGAATGGAGATTGGAATTATTTCCACATCTCTCATGTTGCCATTTTCCCTGTTTGTTCTGTTTCTCCTCTGCAGCGACGCGTTTAATAGCCTGTAGCGGTGCGCGGAGGCCAGAAGCATGTGTTATTAATATCAGAGGGAGCAAAGGACACTGGGTAATTGAGTGTTTGTTGATTATGTGGCGGCTTTTTGCTTATACAAGTTTCCCTGTATATGTATATATATATATATATACACACAAATGTATGTATATGTGTGTGTGTGTGTGTGTGTGTGTGTGTGTGTGTGTGTGTGTGTGTGAGAGTGCATGAGTGTGTTTGTGTGTGTGTGTGTGGGCCCCAGAGAGCCCGATTCGAGCCCTAGTTCCTGTGATACTGCATCATTACTTAGCAGTGAACAGAGAGCACTTGTTATGATGTCAATAGCAGGTGAGACTGAGGTGTGTGTGTGTGTGTGTAGGGGAGAACAGAGGCCTTTGGAATAGATTTATGAAATGAAGCATTTCGCTTGGCATTATCTCCCTCATCCAGCCACACCTTACATAAATCACAGCACAGCCGCACACAATGGGACATTTGTTATTACCTCGTTGTCTCACACTCGCTCTCTCTTTCAAACTCTCCTTCTCTCTCCGCTCTCTCTTTATGGCGCCGTCTGAATACAGCGTGTAGATTTGCACAGCGTTCACTCTTTAGAAATACTCCCCGTGTCTCATGTCCTGTATTAAAGTCCCTGTAGTCGCAAACAGGTTGATGACCACAGGAGAAGAACAAAACATTCAGAACTGGACAATGTGGATTAACATGAGTGTTGTAGATGATATGAGGTTTACTGGGAGAGTTAGTTAGGCGACTTCTAATAGTTAGGGATGGCTCTCACAAAAATAAAATCTTATTTTTGGCACACACCCATGATTTCTTACAACTCATTCTTTTTTTTAATCAGATTTACTGATTCATTCAAAATATCATTATATTAACTTATTAAAAAGAATGTTTTATTCACAAATTATACCTTTGTTTCTTGTCTTATGATCTCATGAATGTTCATAAGAGTTGATCTTGAGAACCGAATCAGTGCAATTCATGAATCAGACTGGTTCAGATTACCAGATTCGTTTAAAAGATCAGACTCAAAAGAGTGATGCATTCACAAAGTGATGCCAGGATTGTGCCAAAGAGTTGGACTTTTCCGAATCGTTTGTTACTTCTCAACTGGACTTGTGAATGTTACAAAGAGTAGTACTTGAGTACTGAATCAGTATAATTCATGAATCCAGTCAGATCACCTGATTCATTGAAAAGATGTTACTCAAATGAATGATTCATTTCGACGCTGAACTCATTTCATCTGAATGACACTATTGTCTTAGAGCTGCTTTACAGCAGGATTGAGTTCTGATTGCATCACTGAATCATTATTTTCCTATTTATCCCTGTAAATCTGCTTTAAAGTGCCCCTGTCGTACTTGTTTGAACATTACCCATCATGGAGTGTGTAATATAGCTGTCTGTGAATGTAAACGGACTGCAAAGTTGTAAAGTTGAAAGTGCACGATAAATAAAGTTATTATCTCCCAAAAGAAAGAATTGACTCTGAACCTCCTAAATGAGTCGTCAGTAATTCCAGTCTAACTTCCGTGATCTGCATACGTAATGCAGTAACATATTTAATTGCTCCTTAAAAAAAAATAGCAACCTGTAAGTATGAAGTATTTCTACCGGGTGTTCATAATACAGTTTTGTGTTTTATATTGTGAAGGTCTCCGGCTTACCGGCTAACTCACGTTATTACTGTCTTCTAAATACTTCAATCACAACAGACTGGACTATCTGACCAATCAGAGCAGAGCAGACCAATCACAACAGACTGGACTATCTGACCAATCAGAGCAGAGCAGACCAATCACAACAGACTGGACTATCTGACCAATCAGAGCAGAGTAGACCAATCACAACAGACTGGACTATCTGACCAATCAGAGCAGAGCAGACCAATCACAACAGACTGGACTATCTGACCAATCAGAGCAGAGTAGACCAATCACAACAGACTGGGCCATCTGACCAATCAGAGCAGAGTAGACCAATAACAACAGACTGGGCCATCTGACCAATCAGAGCAGAGTAGACCAATAACAACAGACTGGGCCATCTGACCAATCAGAGCAGAGTAGACCAATCACAACAGACTGGGCCATCTGACCAATCAGAGCAGAGTAGACCAATCACAACAGACTGGGCCATCTGACCAATCAGAGCAGAGTAGACCAATCACAACAGACTGGGCCATCTGACCAATCAGAGCAGAGTAGACCAATCACAACAGACTGGGCCATCTGACCAATCAGAGCAGAGTAGACCAATCACAACAGACTGGGCCATCTGACCAATCAGAGCAGAGTAGACCAATCACAACAGACTGGGCCATCTGACCAATCAGAGCAGAGTAGACCAATCACAACAGACTGGGCCATCTGACCAATCAGAGCAGAGTAGACCAATCACAACAGACTGGGCCATCTGACCAATCAGAGCAGAGTAGACCAATCACAACAGACTGGGCCATCTGACCAATCAGAGCAGAGTAGACCAATCACAACAGACTGGGCCATCTGACCAATCAGAGCAGACCTTTGATGCATGTAAACCTCCAAAACAAAATTAGGAGCCTTTAAAGTAGCATGATAGGGGCATTTTAAAACAGTCTGTGTTGTTTAAAGCGCTATAGAAATAAAAGTGACTTGGCTTGACAAACTCATCTCATGAACTCAGTGGATCTAACCGTTGCTCTTGAGAGTAATCCACTTATAAGAGAAAACTGACTGGAATAGATTTTATGCAACACTTGCATGCTTATGTTGTGTTATTAATTGCATTCTGACGTATTTCAGTCCAAATGTGTTTCATTGAGCTTGTGTGGTGAGGAGCATCAGAGTTCACATTCTTGATGTTTTTCTGTTGAAAATGTACAAATGCAGAAAGTTCTGTGTGATGTTTAAGGGTAGGGGATAGAGTGTGTGTGTGTGTGTGTGTGTGTGTGTATGCGTGTGCGTGTGCGTGCATGTGTGTGTGTAACAGCACTGAAGTGTGCGTCTAAGGGAAGCAGGCTCTGTGCCACCCTGCCAACTGCTGCCCCACAGCCGAGCCGTGTGTGTGTGTGTGTGTGTGTGTGTGTGTGTGTGTGTGTGTGAGTGAGTGTGTGTCTTGCTGAAGTGTCTCTTTGCCCAGGGCCAGTGTCCTTCAACTTTGGCATCTGTCTTTAGCTTCCCTCCTGTACAACTGCTGTGTGCGTGTGTGCATGTGTGTGTGTGTGTGTGCGTGTGTGTGTGTGTGTGTGTGTGTGTGCGTGTGTGTGTGTGTGTGTGTGACCCAAGCAAGAGAAGACAAAGACGGAGGTCAGCGTTCTGATGATCGGTGAATTCAGAATCAGTTATTGGTCATTTTCTTTATTCTCTATATATCTGACCACGTTTAGGGTACGATCATATTGATTTTAATCTGTATATTAGTATAAATCTGTTCTTCTTCTTCTTCTTCTTCTTCTTCCTACTTTTCTTCTTCTTCTACCCCCCCTCTCCCTGTCTCTCTCTCTCACTCTCTCACCCTCTCTCTCTCTCTCTCTCTCTCTCTCTCTCTCTCTCTCTCTCTCTCTCTCTCTCTCTCTCTCTCTCTCTCTCTCTCTCTCTCTCTCTCTCTCTCTCTCTCTCTCTCTCTCCCCCTCTCTCCCTCTCTCTCTCTCTCTCTCTCTCCTCTCTCTCTCTCTCTCTGTCAGTGATAGTGGGATAAGGCGTGAGTAATTCCAGCTCAGTGCTGCTGGCAGGAGTGATAAATGTGTGATGAGGAGGTACTCTCTCAGAGGAGTAGCCCAGCAGAGCCTCTCACACCCGTGCCTGTGTTCCCCGTGCTCCTGCCGTGACCCGTCCCGCACTGACGGGTGTCCGCTCGCCCCTCTGACCCTCGCTGTGACTTCTGCGTTCGAGGGTGGTCCCGCTCAGAGTCAAACACTGAAGACATGGAAACGAGTCGCAGTAGTTTTTGGCGGGTCGGTGTGTTGGGTTTGTGTAGCTGGAGAAGCATTAGTGGAGAATGATGATGTGAAACACTGCTGTGAGCTGCTCTTGTCTTACAAAACCAATGTGGAGAGTGAAGGAGTGAATGAAGCATATCAGTCTCTCAGCACGGCATTATGGGAAACACAGGATGGCTTTCACCTGCACTGGATCCCTACAGTGCATTCACATAATTCAAAGCCATTCTAGTTGGTCAGCTGACCCTTGTGACTTTAAAATCTCAGTAGTTTAAGGTACTATATTTAATAGCATGTGGTAAATATAAAACAAATGTGTATATATATATATATATATATACAGTGCATCCGGAAAGCATTCACAGCACTTCACTTTTTTCCACATTTTATGTTACAGCCTTATTACAAAATGGATTAAATTCATCATTTTCCTCAGAATTCTACAAACAATACCCCATAATGACAACCTGAAATAAGTTTGTTTGAAATCTTTGCAAATTTATTAAAAATAAAACACGCTAAAAATCACACGTACATAAGTGTTCACAACCTTTGCTCAATACTTTGTTCAAGCACTTTTGGCACCAATTACAGCCTCAAGTCTTTTTGAGTATGAAGCTACAAGCTTGGCACACCTATTTTTGGGCAGTTTCTCCTATTCTTCTTTGCAGAACCTCTCAAGCTCCATCAGGTTGGATGGAGAGCGTCGGTGCTCAGCCATTTTCAGATCTCTCCAGAGATGCTCAATCGGCTGAAGTCTGGGCTCTGGCTGGGCCACTCCAGGACATTCCCAGAGTTGGCCCGTAGTCTCTCCTTTGTTATCTTGGCTGTGTGCTTAGGAAGAGGAAGTCCTGTTGGAAGAGGAACCGTCGGCCCAGTCTGAGGTCCAGAGCTCTGGAGCAGGTTTTTTATCAAGGATGTCTCTGTACATTGCTGCATTCATCTTTCCCTCGATCCTGACTAGTCTCCCAGTTCCTGCCGCTGAATAACATCTCCACAGCTGATGCTGTCACCACCAGGCTTCACTGTAGGGATGGTATTGGCCAGGTGATGAGCGGTGCCTGGTGCCATTTGCCATTCAGGCCAAAGAGCTCAATCTTGGTTTCATCAGAACAGAGCATTTTGTTTCTCATGGTCTGAGAATCCTTCAGGTGCAGCTGTCATCTGCCTTTTGGCAAACTCCAGCTGCCTTTTACTGAGGAGTGGCTTCCGTCTGGCCACTCTACCATACAAGCCTGATTGGTGGAGAGCTGCAGAGATGGTTGTTCTTCTGGAAGGTTCTCAGGCCTGATTGGTGGAGAGCTGCAGAGATGGTTGTTCTTCTGGAAGGTTCTCAAGCCTGATTGGTGGAGAGCTGCAGAGATAGTTGTTCTTCTGGAAGGTTCTCAGGCCTGATTGGTGGAGAGCTGCAGAGATGGTTGTTCTTCTGGAAGGTTCTCAAGCCTGATTGGTGGAGAGCTGCAGAGATAGTTGTTCTTCTGGAAGGTTCTCAGGCCTGATTGGTGGAGAGCGGCAGAGATGGTTGTTCTTCTGGAAGGTTCTCAGGCCTGATTGGTGGAGAGCTGCAGAGATAGTTGTTCTTCTGGAAGGTTCTCAGGCCTGATTGGTGGAGAGCTGCAGAGATGGTTGTTCTTCTGGAAGGTTCTCAGGCCTGATTGGTGGAGAGCTGCAGAGATGGTTGTTCTTCTGGAAGGTTCTCAGGCCTGATTGGTGGAGAGCTGCAGAGATAGTTGTTCTTCTGGAAGGTTCTCAGGCCTGATTGGTGGAGAGCGGCAGAGATGGTTGTTCTTCTGGAAGGTTCTCAGGCCTGATTGGTGGAGAGCTGCAGAGATAGTTGTTCTTCTGGAAGGTTCTCAGGCCTGATTGGTGGAGAGCTGCAGAGATGGTTGCTCTTCTGGAAGGTTCTCAGGCCTGATTGGTGGAGAGCTGCAGAGATAGTTGTTCTTCTTGAAAGTTCTCAGGCCTGATTGGTGGAGAGCTGCAGAGATAGTTGTTCTTCTTGAAAGTTCTCTTCTCTCCACAGAGAAACGCTGGAGCTCTGTCAGAGTGACCATCGGGTTCTTGGTCTCCTCCCTGACTAAGGCCCTTCTCCCCCGAATGCTCAGTTTGGCCGGGCGGCCAGCTCTAGAAAGAGTCCTGGTGGTTCCAAACTTCTTATATTTACGGATGATGGAGGCCACTGTGCTCATTGGGACCTTCAATGCTGCAGAAGTTTATCTGTACCGTTCCCCAGATCTGTGCCTCGATACAATCCTGTCTCGGAGGTCTACAGACAATTCCTTGGACTTCATGGCTTGGTTTGTGCTCTGACATGCACTGTTAACTGTGGGACCTTATATAGACAGGTGTGTGCCTTTCCAAATCATGTCCAATCAACTGAATTTACCACAGGTGGACTCCTATCAAGTTGTAGAAACATCTCAAGGATGATCAGTGGAAACAGGAGGCATCTGAGCTCAGTTTTGAGTGTCATGGCAAAGGCTGTGAACACTTATGTATGTATTTTTTTTTAATATATATATTTGCAAATATTTCAAACAAACTTCTTTCACATTGTCATTATGGGGTATTTTTTGTAGAATTTTGAGGAAAATAATGAATTTAATCCATTTTAGAATAAGGCTGTAACATCACAAAATGTGGAAAAAGTGAAGCAATGTGAATACTTTCCGGATGCACTGTATATGTATTATTATTATGATCACTAAATAAATGATAATAATGTTTGTTGAATCTTTTTGGATATATTTATAATTATTTATCCTTTTTCTCTCCCCCCTCCCTGTTTTTCCTGGACCTTGTCCCGCCATCTACTTATAGGTAAGACATCTGATTTTATTGTTGTTTTTGTCCAAATGTCTAAATCTCTCCCTTTTTTTATTTGTTGGAGTTGTTAATCAAACACACAGACACCCCAGCGCTCCATACAGCTTATATTTTAGCATCTCTCCTCATCGTCCTGTAAATGAGACGTCTCAAACCAGCCCCTCTCTAAATATGTCCTGAGGCGCACAGTCAAAACTGAGAAATATCTCATTTAAAAGACTCCCGCTCTCTATTTCAGCTCTTCTGCGTAAAACTCACAGTAAAGGCTTTGATATAAATGAACTGGTCTGATGGTGAAGTTACTGTGACTAGTTGCCTGAGCTCATAACCAGCACCGTCTCCGTCTGGAGGCGAGGGTTAGTGTGTGTTCAGCGTGTCGGTGGTGATAAGAGCCCTGTAGTGGAGTTAACACTGAAGATCAGCCTGTGTTTGAAGTAGAAATGATGGACTCAGACCCGGGCGATTAAAAACACAGCCAAAAGAACTGAGAGAAGCCTGACTCTGATTAAACCTGGCACAGAGAAACACCAGCAGGGCTAAACTCACATCTACACACACACACACACACACTAACTGAGAGTGTAACGGACGTGTTAACATCGTTCACAAGAGCAGTTACTAATACAACACATACAGAATATGAGATTCGGCCTGTTGTTGGTGTTGGTTAGGTGAGCTAGGTTGGCAGCTTTAGTTTGTTCCTGAGGCCAGAAACATGCTTCACACAAATACACAAGTACAAACGTCATTGCTTGGACTTAAACGCAGCATTAGCATGTTTCGTCAGGACTTTCCTGTGGGTTTTTAGAAAACGGCTAGCTAAGTTGCTAACAAGCTGCTAAATAATGTCTACAACTACTTTAATAATGTGTATTTGCGCGCTTGACCGACTGTACGATAGGTGTAGTCCTTATATAGCAACTTTGTTTTGTGAATTAGCTTACTGGGTTAGCCTACACATTAGGGGTGTAACGATTCATCAACTACATCGATGTATCGATTTATATTCCTACGATCCAATTGGATCGATCTGTGCTCGGCAAGTTGGCCTTCCGGACGACATATATCGATCTAATATCGTTTTAAAAGGTAATGAATCGATTGTATCGATACTAGGAAATAGCGCATTGGATTTAAGCACGTTAGACTTTATATGGATGTTTTTTCTTTGCACTTTTAATGATAAAGGCGTTAAACGTTACTCGATTCAGTCTGCCTATCTGTGTCGTCGTCGCCATGCGTGACGCGCCAGCAGCAGCGCAAAGACAACAAGCAGCGCAAAGTCTCTCGCCTCAGAAAAACGGACTGTCCTGTCTCTCAGCCGCTGTACTGCAGTAACGCGCACTCTTCAATTGCACGCGCAAATGCGCCGGAGCTCGCTGTATCACTTCACTAACGCGCAAAAGAAATACGAGCATGCAACGTCGTAAATTAGTAAGTTAAGAAATAAAAGTAAAATACCAATAAATTACGTTATTGGTACGTCATGTGTGTTGCTATTTATCAGGAGCAGTTTCCATGTTTCTTTACCAACTTCTAAGTATTGTGTATCACCATGGTAGCCTAATTGTTGTTTGTTTCCATAACAAAATGCCACTTACTGGTTTTGTATATTTTTATATGACTGTGGTGGCTCATACCAAGATTGTATTAACAAAAACTAGTTTGGGACTGCTATTTAATAGCTTAACCTCGCAGTGCCTACTGTCTATCAGTATTTGTCATATTCTTAAAAAAAAATTTGTTAAGTAAAGGGGGACAGAACTTGTGTGTCAACAATTTTTGTGTAAACAAATGTATTATAATAGGCTTATATAATTCCTAAAAAGGTGGGTCACGGCTTGATGACCATGGGGAAATGTGGGTCCCATGGCCAAACTATTCAAAACATCATTCTATGTTGTGATAATCGTAATTAATAATCACAATTACAATTTCAAGGGAATAATCAACAATTATCATTTTTGTCATAATCGTTCAGTCCTACTTATTAAAATAAAATGTGAATGCATTTTACATTAATTGTTGTTTACTTGTTTGTTTATATCTATAATTAATTGATACCTGATTCCCTTACAAGAATTTTTGGCTAAAAAGTTACTGAATCGATTTCAAGTCACTGAATCGTTTCGGATCGGATCGTTCTAAATGAACCAATATCGTCCTTGAATCGTATCGACAACCATGAATCGCGAATCGAATCGAATCGTTGTTAAAACGAATCGTTACACCCCTACTACACATTGATGTCACGAATGAACCTTTAGCTAGCTATAAACATGTTTGTAAGAAATACCTTTCTCAGCAAGTTTCCCCTGTAGAAATTGACTGTATACGTATACAGTGTTTCCCAGTTCATGCACTATTCTATGCTGTTTTAAAGTATTTGTGCGAGTAATGTTGCCAACAAGATAAACCCACATGATGCACTTGTATCTGAACAAATGAAGTGTGGAAAGTTGGACACTTAAGTCGCAGCTTGTCTTACATAGCGAAGGGAGAGGCAGTAGCGGTTTTTGGCACGGGCGAACCGGGCAATCGCCCGGGGTGGCATTTTTGGGGGGGGGGCGGCACCGCCGGCACGAGCAGAAAAAAAAAAATCTGCGCCGCAAAGCGGTTTTCTATTATCTATCATTTCACTGTGTGGGGAATTGCCAAATTTGCGCCCCCTGCAGCTGCAGACGCCCCTGCTTGCTGAGAAGATGCCGTGCACAGAAGCTGTTTGTTTGAGAAGGGGAAAGGGGAGGGGGCGCGGAGGCGCGGGCGCGGATGACAGTTCACCTCTGGGTCTCTCTCAAATGGAACGGACAAGGGGGGGGGATCCATATAGTTATCGAAGTCAGTCACATTTCCGCACATTTCATTCATAATATTATAAATACAGGCCTCTATATTTCCTGCACATTTTTGTTTTTCTGAATGGTCTGAATGGCAAATAAAAATAGGTAATACAAAACGATTACTTGGTCACCACCACCAAGGTGAATTGGTTTAGTCTTGACTTCTGGTCGTGACTGGTGAGTGACAGTTGGTATGGGGGGGATCAGGGGAAATCTGTTGATTGTCGATGTCGAGTGCCAAATAAGAGATGGACAAGAAAGGTCACAGCCATCAGGTGCCCAATTTAGAAACGAGCGAAAGATAAAGGTATGCAACTATGTGTTTCTCTGTATGATTATGGTATCCATGTCATGAATGAAGGGGCAATATTAATTGTTGGGTATAACTCTTATTTGTTAGCCTTTTTGCTATGATTCTTGCAATGCTTAACAATAATTCGGTTTTAACTCAAACACTATAGCACTAAACATATTGTGCTTTGCAACAAAACTGTTACAAGGTCAGTTATTACACTGCAAAAAAATGCTTTTCTTACTTAGTATTTTTGTCTTGTTTCCAGTCCAAATATCAAACATTTATTAAATAAAGATGCATAACGTTATTTTACTAAAGTAAAATATTGGGGGTATTGGGGGGCGCTCGAAGGGGGTCTCGCCCAGGGTGTAATTCAATGTAGAACCGCTACTGGGGAGAGGGGCTATCTGACGGACACTGGATGACAAGTAACCTTAGAAAATGAATGTACTAGATAGTAGAGTACTATCGTGGTTTAACTACATGGTGTTTAGTATGTCATTCGGGACAGAACCTTAGAGTTTTATGCTAATGCCGCTATAGCTCCCCTTGTGGCAGCAATGAGAATGTTTCATTGTGAAATGAATTTCACACACAACTCAAGCTTGTGTAGCTAGAAGCGTCTGTATTAGTGTACTTGTGTAGAGTACATTTAGGGAAAAAACACTGAGATGAAGAGGAAAAAGACATCTGTTTTTATGCAATGCTTCATTTGATTTAGTTAGCATCACTGGATAGAGGCCAGAATTAGCACTTGGGAGAAATGGATGGATGACACTTTGTTATACATTGCGGTACATGTTCATATAAATAATATTTAAGATTTTTTCCCACTCGAGGACATGAGATCAACACAATGGACTGTGCGATTGCCTTCTCTGAGGAGGAAACATGCGATGTTCAGTTGATCTTTTGAAGGAAGCACTGCATTGTTTTCTAGAGCAGCCGTTCCAGATCATCCCAGATGTGCTTTTCCTGATATATTAAACCTGTCAGAACATTATCAGTTCAGTTATCGCTGCACTTCTTCCTCAAGCTTGTCAGGCCTCTCCGGTAAAGCAGAGTGAAACCCATTCCTGACTTAGTCTCAGAGAGCACCAAAACTTTCCTTTTGTATTGGATAGTACTTATTTCTAAATGCTCACAATGATCTCTTCCCCATTGAATGTTAAAGAAGGTTTCAGTTGGAAATACTGACTTATTTATCTATCTCCATGAATGAATGTTTAATAGTGATATGATGTACTGTTTGTTTGTTGGCTGGAGTAAGTGTAAGAAGTGCTAAAGCATGTTTTGTCTGGTCTGAAGGGCTTCTGTAGGCCCAGCGGGTGTGTATGTGTCTCTGTTACGCCTGACTGCCTTTACAGTGTTTCTGTGACTGAGTGTGATCTAATGCCACGCTCAGTGCTGCGCCATACACTCTGACAGCAGTTTAACCTCTGCATCTGGAAACACACACACACAGAGAGAGAGAGTGTGTGTGTTCAGATAAAAACACTACAATTACAGAATACATTCTTATGTTCATTTGATCTATAAAATGTGCCGACCTCTACCTCAGTCATCGGTGTTTTGGAGGAGGTGTGTGTTTGGGGAACGCTGTGAAGAAGAGGATGGGATCTGATGCTGTCACAGCTAGGCCTGTGTAACAATAACTTATTTTTGTTGTGCGATATATTATCCCAGAAATTGCGATAAACTATATTATTGTCATTTTAAGACCATTTTATGCCACTTAATATACAATCATAATATAACAGCATAATACTCCAAGTAAGCCTACACACACTTTCTAATGACAACAACCTTTAAATACTTTAGTACAACCTAAATACAAAACCTTGAATAAATAGTAAATAAGCTTAAAAAAGAAGAAGTGCAAAGTAGAAAAAAACACACACTTGCAAATGCACAAAAGGCACTGAAGATGATTTTCCATTTGCAGATTTCTCCCTGTCCTTCTTGTCTGTGTAAAGTAAGCGTTCACACTATTGAACACACAAACCCTTATCAGTCAGATGTCCATATGAACAGACACAGAAGCCTCACCAGGCCATATCTGCTGATGAAACAGGTTTAGTGCGCACCATTTTACACCGTGACGTTTATATGTGCACTGGAACTGTGGATTGCGGCTTTGAAATCCAGTGCATTTGGACTTATTCTTCCAAACTGTCTTTAGCTGTCAGGGAAACACTATATATGCCTTTTTTCACCTTTTTTCTGACCGCTCTGTGTATGAAGGAGCTGCCCGAGCCCGGCTTTCACTTCCGTCACGGGGAACAGAAAAGATGACGGCACGATCGGCAAGATGTTGGTGACATTCATTATCATGTAAACATAATGAGCGATATATTGCGTCACCAGAAATGATTGAGGTCATGTACATATATTGTGTGATAAGTCGGTTTACTGATTATTGCGACAGGCCTACAGCTAGCTTGCTATTGCTACCCTTTCTGAAATTGTGAAAAAGAGAGACTCTCTTTCGAAGTGGATTTCAACACTGTGTCTTGGATTGATGCTATGGGGAACGCCATCAGAAGCACATGTGAACACGCGGCACATTTCATTGGCTGACGACAGTCAGTGACGTCATCAGCGGGGTCCTGAGTATAAGATGATGTGAAAAGTGATCTATAATGGAGAATCCAAGCAAGCTTTTCAGTTGAGGAGCTATTTCTGTCGGCCCAGCACTCTCTCCCATGAGCCTTTCATTCCTTCCCGAACAGTTGAAATGGTTGTGGCTGTTTATCCACATTAAATCCTAGATCTTGTGCCTCAAAACGTTGTTCTGTGAACACAGTCTGTTCATTCACGAGCCACTTGAGCTGTGTACTGCGACTTAACCCGCCATCAAACCTTCAGTGATGAACTGTAATAAATCCAAACATGATCTCGACTAAATTATTCGTGATTATGGTTTCTGAATAAATGCACTTCTCTGTGAGACAGTACAAATCTTTTTTGCTGTTGTTTTAATAGAAAAACATTAATGTAATTTGGAGTTATTGTAATTACAATTAGGAATTTCACTATTTTAATTTTTGAGAGAAGTTTCTTGTTTTACCAGTTTTCATAATGTAGACAGAGAGTGTGTTCATTTATATGATTAATAGCCTTTAATAAATCAAGAAACTATAGATGAGGTCAAATGAATCACACGTATGAGTCGACATTCTCTTGATTTGTGTTTATATCTCTGAAAGTGCACTGATTCTGATCAAATGTAAAAATACATTTATCAAATGAAAACAATTATTGCGATTATAATTTTGAGCAAAATAATAATAATAATAATTATTATTTTTGTTGACCAAAACATGACTAAACAAAAGTAGGACTAAATATGATAAAAACTGAAACGTACATTTGACACAGGACTAGGACTGACTAAATGAAAAAAAAAAAAGATGACAAAATTAACACTAAGCAAGAGACACACTGAGTGTGTGTGTGTGTGTGTGTGTGTGTGTGTGTGTGTGTGCGCGTCCACTACAGCGGCTCACAGCAGATGAAGTCATCCAAGTGGGCAGCGGCAACGCTAATGAGCCTGACAGCTGACCGCGCTGGACACGACACACACACACACACACACACACACACACACACACACACACACACACACACACACACACACTCCTCCCCGCTCGGATACATATGCTCACACACCTGGCCCGCATCGTTACCTGTTTACAAATGACCAGCAATTTTCTGCTTGGTTCAGCAGCAACTGTTCTCGTCCCTGGTGTCATCATTAGGGTTTGAGAGTTCATGTTTGGTTATTATGCCTGTCTCTAGTGTTTTGTCCCTCTTGTTTTGTACACATAATCACGGCCTTTCTCCCTCTCTCCGACACCTTTTCTGCTAAATTATGCACTCTGGGCCACATTTCTCCAGCACGGCATTTGCATGCTTTATTTGGAGGAATGCCACGTGTGTACATGTGCGAGTGTGTGTTCGAGGATGCGTGTGGGTGTGTGTTTGTAATTACGAGCACTTTGGAGAAACAATAGCTTTGTTCTGAAGCATATAGCAAGTTGCCTACGTAGACAGCAGCGTAACACCACAGAAGCTGATGAGGGACTGGGAACACCACAGAAGCTCATGAGGGACTGGGAACACCACAGAAGCTCATGAGGGACTGGTAACACCACAGAAGCTCATGAGGGACTGGGAACACCACAGAAGCTCATGAGGGACTGGGAACACCACAGAAACTCATGAGGGACTGGGAACATCACAGAAGCTCACGGGGGACTGGTAACACCACAGAAGCTCACGAGGGACTGGTAACACCACAGAAGCTCATGAGGGACTGGTAACACCACAGAAGCTCATGAGGGACTGGTAACACCACAGAAGCTCACAGGGGACTGGTAACACCACAGAAGCTCATGAGGGATTGGTAACACCACAGAAGCTCATGAGGGACTGGTAACACCACAGAAGCTCATGAGGGACTGGTAACACCACAGAAGCTCATGAGGGACTGGGAACACCACAGAAGCTCATGAGGGACTGGGAACACCACAGAAACTCATGAGGGACTGGGAACATCACAGAAGCTCACGGGGGACTGGTAACACCACAGAAGCTCACGAGGGACTGGGAACATCACAGAAGCTCACGGGGGACTGGTAACACCACAGAAGCTCATGAGGGACTGGTAACACCACAGAAGCTCATGAGGGATTGGTAACACCACTGAAGCTCATGAGGGATTGGTAACACCACTGAAGCTCATGAGGGATTGGTAACACCACAGAAGCTCATGAGGGACTGGTAACACCACAGAACCTCATGAGGGATTGGTAACACCACAGAAGCTCACAGGGGACTGGTAACACCACAGAAGCTCATGAGGGATTGGTAACACCACAGAAGCTCATGAGGGACTGGGAACACCACAGAAGCTCATGAGGGACTGGGAACACCACAGAAACTCATGAGGGACTGGGAACATCACAGAAGCTCATGAGGGATTGGTAACATCACAGAAGCTCACGAGGGATTGGTAACACCACAGAAGCTCACGGGGGACTGGTAACACCACAGAAGCTCACGAGGGACTGGTAACACCACAGAAGCTCACGAGGGACTGGTAACACCACAGAAGCTCACGAGGGATTGGTAACACCACAGAAGCTCATGAGGGATTGGTAACACCACAGAAGCTCATGAGGGACTGGTAACACCACAGAAGCTCATGAGGGACTGGTAACACCACAGAAGCTCATGAGGGATTGGTAACACCACATAAGCTCATGAAGGGACTGGTAACACCACAGAAGTAACACCACAGAAGCTCACGAGGTAACACCACAGAACTGGTAACACCACAGAAGCTCACGAGGGACTGGGAACACCACAGAAGCTCACGAGGGACTGGGAACACCACAGAAGCTCACGAGGGACTGGTAACACCACAGAAGCTCACAAGGTAACACCACAGAACTGGTAACACCACAGAAGCTCATGGGGGACTGGTAACACCACAGAAGCTCACGGGGGACTGGTAACACCACAGAAGCTCACGGGGGACTGGTAACACCACAGAAGCTCATGAGGGATTGGTAACACCACAGAAGCTCATGAAGGGACTGGTAACACCACAGAAGCTCACGAGGGACTGGTAACACCACAGAAGCTCACAGGGGACTGGTAACACCACAGAAGCTCATGAGGGATTGGTAACACCACAGAAGCTCATGAAGGGACTGGTAACACCACAGAAGCTCACGGGGGACTGGTAACACCACAGAAGCTCACGAGGGACTGGTAACACCACAGAAGCTCACGAGGGACTGGTAACACCACAGAAGCTCATGAGGGACTGGTAACACCACAGAAGCTCATGAGGGATTGGTAACACCACTGAAGCTCATGAGGGATTGGTAACACCACTGAAGCTCATGAGGGATTGGTAACACCACAGAAGCTCATGAGGGACTGGTAACACCACAGAACCTCATGAGGGATTGGTAACACCACAGAAGCTCACAGGGGACTGGTAACACCACAGAAGCTCATGAGGGATTGGTAACACCACAGAAGCTCATGAGGGACTGGGAACACCACAGAAGCTCATGAGGGACTGGGAACACCACAGAAACTCATGAGGGACTGGGAACATCACAGAAGCTCATGAGGGATTGGTAACATCACAGAAGCTCACGAGGGATTGGTAACACCACAGAAGCTCACGGGGGACTGGTAACACCACAGAAGCTCACGAGGGACTGGTAACACCACAGAAGCTCACGAGGGACTGGTAACACCACAGAAGCTCACGAGGGATTGGTAACACCACAGAAGCTCATGAGGGATTGGTAACACCACAGAAGCTCATGAGGGACTGGTAACACCACAGAAGCTCATGAGGGACTGGTAACACCACAGAAGCTCATGAGGGATTGGTAACACCACATAAGCTCATGAAGGGACTGGTAACACCACAGAAGTAACACCACAGAAGCTCACGAGGTAACACCACAGAACTGGTAACACCACAGAAGCTCACGAGGGACTGGGAACACCACAGAAGCTCACGAGGGACTGGGAACACCACAGAAGCTCACGAGGGACTGGTAACACCACAGAAGCTCACAAGGTAACACCACAGAACTGGTAACACCACAGAAGCTCATGGGGGACTGGTAACACCACAGAAGCTCACGGGGGACTGGTAACACCACAGAAGCTCACGGGGGACTGGTAACACCACAGAAGCTCATGAGGGATTGGTAACACCACAGAAGCTCATGAAGGGACTGGTAACACCACAGAAGCTCACGAGGGACTGGTAACACCACAGAAGCTCACAGGGGACTGGTAACACCACAGAAGCTCATGAGGGATTGGTAACACCACAGAAGCTCATGAAGGGACTGGTAACACCACAGAAGCTCACGGGGGACTGGTAACACCACAGAAGCTCACGAGGGACTGGTAACACCACAGAAGCTCACGAGGGACTGGTAACACCACAGAAGCTCATGAGGGATTGGTAACACCACAGAAGCTCATGAAGGGACTGGTAACACCACAGAAGCTCACGAGGGACTGGTAACACCACAGAAGCTCACAGGGGACTGGTAACACCACAGAAGCTCATGAGGGATTGGTAACACCACAGAAGCTCATGAAGGGACTGGTAACACCACAGAAGCTCACGGGGGACTGGTAACACCACAGAAGCTCACGAGGGACTGGTAACACCACAGAAGCTCATGAGGGATTGGTAACACCACAGAAGCTCATGAGGGATTGGTAACACCACAGAAGCTCACGGGGGACTGGTAACACCACAGAAGCTCACGAGGGACTGGTAACACCACAGAAGCTCATGAGGGATTGGTAACACCACAGAAGCTCATGAAGGGACTGGTAACACCACAGAAGCTCACGAGGGACTGGGAACATCACAGAAGCTCACGAGGGACTGATAACACCACAGAAGCTCATGAGGGACTGGGAACATCACAGAAGCTCACGGGGGACTGGGAACATCACAGAAGCTCACGGGGGACTGGTAACACCACAGAAGCTCATGAGGGACTGATAACACCACAGAAGCTCACGAGGGACTGGTAACACCACAGAAGCTTACGAGGGACTGGTAACACCACAGAAGCTTACGAGGGACTGGTAACACCACAGAAGCTCATGAGGGACTGATAACACCACAGAAGCTCATGAGGGACTGATAACACCACAGAAGCTCACGAGGGACTGGTAACACCACAGAAGCTTACGAGGGACTGGTAACACCACAGAAGCTCATGAGGGACTGATAACACCACAGAAGCTCACGAGGGACTGGGAACATCACAGAAGCTCACGGGGGACTGGTAACACCACAGAAGCTCACGAGGGACTGGTAACACCACAGAAGCTCATGAGGGACTGATAACACCACAGAAGCTCACGAGGGACTGGGAACATCACAGAAGCTCACGGGGGACTGGTAACACCACAGAAGCTTACGAGGGACTGGTAACATCACAGAAGCTTTTTTACACAATTAACAATCCCGCACAAAAAGGGAAATGTGTTTTTTGCACAGAATGATTCCAGCATGTTGTGTTTACTGTAGCAGTGATGGCCTCTTCGTCATGTGAGCAGAGGTTAGTTAATTGTTCGCTGCTATTAGTAGTGGATTCAGATTAAATAAGGTCATATTAATCTTTAATATAGTTTTTTTTTAAATGGCAAACTCACATATTCTTGTGTCTTCTCAGTTGTATTTGTCAAGATACCATATGTAATTATTCAGAGCTACTCAAATGTTTTACTTATAGTTACTGAATTCATGAGGGATATTTAATTGATTTCACAGCTTTAAATTTACTCAATATATTTAAGTGTAAAAATGTTTCATGAAAAAATAGATTTTATTTTCAGCTCACAAGGTTTGGACAGAGCAAAAGCATGAATCTGAGTGCGTGAAGTGGCCATATGCATTTCTGAGCATTTGTTTTACGATCCCACACACTGCGTTTAATTCGGTGTAGATAAGCTCCAGACCAGTGTTTCTCTTTATAGTGAATGCAGTAAACACAGTAGTATGGCTGTACACACACACACACACGTACACAGAGGCCATTTACAGCATCAATGCTATTGCACTCGGCCTGTCATATATATCTCGTGAGCGTGACACCTTGCTTTAACGCTTCACAGTGCGCCGGCCCACACGCTCCACTGCTAAACTAACAGGACAATGTGGAGAAGCTTTCAGTGCTTCAGTCCTGACAGGAGGAGCGGTGGGTGAAATATGGAGAGAGAGAGAGAGAGAGAGAGAGAGAGAGAGGGGAGAGAGAGAGAGAGAGAGAGAGAGAGAGAGAGAGAGAGAGAGAGAGAGAGAGAGAGAGAGAGAGAGAGAGAAAGAGACTTTGACACAGGAAATAGAATAGTGTTCTAATAGTGTGTAGTGACAGTGTTTGAGATGTATTTGAGATTCACAGGCTTTCTGAGAAGTAAATAGTTATGTTTCCATTCAAAGTTACAGATTTAATTTATATGCAAAATTGGAATGTCGCATAAAAAATGTTTTTGGTTTTATGCGACACTTTGACTCGGGTTTTTCAGAATGGCTAAAACAACATTTGAGATGCTGTGATGCTAGCAGCCGTTAGCTAGTGTTCTCATTGGCTACTAAGTCTTTGATTGACAACTTCTTGAGTTGTGTGGCTGTGAGAGTCTGCAAGTCAAAAATGTTGCCTATAATTTTGTTAGTTTCTTGAAAAGTTGCATTCAATATTTTAGGCACGAATCCGATTCCATACACAACTGAGGGACCGTAATTAGTGTTAAATTATTATTAGTTATAATTATTAAAAGCATGATTTAGCTGTTACGTCATCAAGGCTATATTACAACAAGGTTTCCACATCACGTAGATGTGAAGTATATCTTCCTGTGGCCTGTGCTCTTCAGATCTCCAACGACACCGCAGTCATGCTCACTTACAGGGGAATTCAGCTATAAATCCTCTCAGCGTCTTCAGCGACTGTCCCCCTCCGACTCTTACAGTCGCAAATAAGATCCAAATTATGCAAATTATATTATCTTCTCACACCGAGAATTAAGACAGAGAGCAAATCAGATTGAATTCTAAACTGTTGAACTCAGTCGCGCCTCTGCTGCGTTAAACAGAGATCCAATTAGTTCAAATGCAAATTCCAGCTAATTAGTTTTTCATTTCATTTCATGGGTGCAAGCAACACTTTGGCATTATTTGCATATCCACCTAATTCTCTGCGATGAACATTTAATCTTTAATCTTTTAGTTTATTTCAAAAGGCTAAATGAAAACAGAGCGTGCAGATTCGTTCGAGCGCTCGTATATTGCAGAAACGCTGCGCATTAAGAGGATATTCTATGATGCTACAGTCTTGTATACGATCCCTTTTTCATATACAAATTGCAGGGACTTGAAGGGGAAAACAAACCTGTCAATTTCAGGTTAATAGTCTCGCCGTGTGTCCGCTCCGCTGAAGATTTATGCCTGAAATTAGTCAAATGTGATCAAATAGCAGCCCAGTTAATCTTCGGGCCCGTGTCCACGTCGGGCTTTATCTGCAGGCGTAATTGAAGACAACTGTTCATCTGAGGCCCCCGAGGCCCCGGCACAGGGATATCAGGGGGTCGCGAATGCGCCTCTGTCACCGTGATGAATGTTTACGCCATGACACGCAGGAATGGAAGATTGTTTTAAACAGGTACACACTTAAAACCCCCACCCGATCGGCCACGGCCATTTGACTGATTGGATGTGTGCCGTGCTTTGAAAACTGATATTAGCTCATTTGTTAAACTTGACTTGTTAAAACGGCCCCAATCACTCATCCTGTATGTGTGTTTCCAGTGTAGAAGAGCCTGTGCGCTCTCAGATCACGCTAATAAGCTTTATAGCTGCCAGTCTAGCGCTACACTACAGGTAATCACACATATGGACCAAATGGACCAGTAAAACATCAACAGTCGAGTTCGAGAATCCAGTGTTTGCTTTCCGAAGCTCCTGTTTTAGCCTGTTTATATGATGCGTAAACAAGCGAGACAGAACGTTGTGTTTTGTTATGTATTAGTAATTTACTCCCTTCTGCTTCATATTGAATGCACTTCTATATAAAAGTACAGGAGCTGTTTGGAAGGTGATGATTGTGTAATGTTTGGGTATGTGTCCATGTTGATGATGTCATGATGATGTCATCAGCAATCAACCTGACACGATGCGATGGAATGAGGAAGTTTTAAATTGAATTATGACTTAAATATCAGTTTGTTCCTCTCGCAAAACTATCATCTAAACAAAAAATGTGGTCTCTAACCCAAACCCTCTAGCGCCACCAACTGCCCAAGTCATGTTAATGCTAATAACTTTTGAACCGTCGGCTGGAAACACTTTTTTTTTTTTTCATCTTATTTGATTACACTCTATGACATTTACAATTTTCTGAAAAACCTACTTTTCCGAACTCAATCATCTTCAGATCATGCCGACGAAAAGTCGACAAAGAGCATGTCAAAATTAACGTGAGGCTGTATATCCGCAACGCTTTAGCGTATTCTGACCTAACTTGGTGTGTTATGACACCCATGACCTGAGGATACCTGCTCAGTTTGTCCAAAAGTAATCTTTAGATTCAGTGCAGTATGCCGAGTTGAACGATATCGGCCATTTAGAATTTTGTCGTAAAATGCTGTAAATTACGAATAAATTGGCATTTCATTTCATTATTGGAAAGTGTCATCAGCACTGAGCCCTGAATGTCCTCAAAGAGTTTTGAGACAGCGCCACCTTGTTGTCAAAATGTATTATTAAATTAAATGATTTTAAAAAAATGCTAATAGCTTTTGATAAATGTTGCCTACTGTAATGAAAATGGTCTTAATAGATTCCCTGGGTCATGCCAAGAACATAGCTAATAATATTCTCATAGTCTGTCGAACTTCTTTTTCCGCTATTTAGATTTTCTTTAAAAACCTACTTTTTCCAACTCCTCCTAGACTGTTGCTAGCTTCAAACCGTCTCCAAATGTCTTCACTCTTTTTTGCAGTTGGTTTAATACTCGCTACCTTATATTTAGCGTCTCATTCTGTCTCTGTGATGCTTGACCCCTTAACTGCTGCTTGCAGCTATATTTGTTATTATCATAATTATCATTATTATTATCATTTATTTATTTAATTTTGGCCTCAGAAGTATTGGTAAGTCTGAAGTACACACACACACACACACACACACACACACACACATATCTCTGGCCTTCTTTTGACACTCAACTCCATCAGCACTCCACCCTTCAAAATCCCTCTATCCTGTTCATCATCAGAACTGCACAATCAGATTAACCTGTGTGTGTGTGTGTGTGTGTGTGTGTGTGTGTGTGTGTGTGTGTGTTAATCTCATTAGCTCAGCTCTCTAAGTACAGGGTCTCTCACTTGTGGACTCTTAAGATAATGCCACCACAACACCAGCTCAAATAATTAGAAATCAACACAGGTGTGTGTGTGTGTGTGTGTGTGTGTGTGTGTGTGTGTGTGTGTGTGTGAAAGACAGTAACACACTGCTGAGCAAAGGAGAAATGTTGAGGACAGCGTGAAATCAAAATTGTTTAGTTTATTAATAAATGTCCCTGGTACACTATTCATCAGTACGTTATAAAAAATACAAATTAAAATTAGTTCATTAAAGTGTAACAATCCCTCGACTTTAAAACCACTTGTCTTTTTTTTAACTCATTTAACCAAGGCTGTGCGGGTGGAGAAAATATTGACCAATAATAGCATAGCGTAGTTTATGTGAACCAATCAAATCCTGAATGATAAAATGAAGCTCCACCCAAAAATGTTTTCTTTGAATATTCTCTTTAATTCAGAAATTAATAAGTGAAAGCAATTCCACGTCTTACAGGATTCATTCATTAACGTTAGAGTGATTTTTGTAGAGCTTTTTTTCTGGAGTGGTGCTCACTAAACAAGGCCGTGTCAATGGCAGGTGTAAAGGGGACCACATCAGGACGGCGTACACACACACACACACACACACACACACACACATACACACACACACAGATCCAGATGTGCTGTCAGTGGAGGAGTGTGTTGAAGCCCTGAGGGAGGCTGTGTGTGTTTGTGTGTTGACACGCAGGTTGACACAGTGCTAACAGAGACGATAACTGTTGAGGATGTGTTTCGTGCCTTACTGTGAATCCGTGTGTGTGTGTGTGTGCACAGAGAGACGCCCCCAGTGTTGTGTGTGAAATATGGCCGATAGATGCGCTATTGCTTTATCTCCAGTTGACAGCTTAATCTGAGAACCAGCTCTGCCTGCTGGCTAAAACACACACACACACACACACACACACACACACACACACACACACACACACACACACACACACACACACACACACACACACACACACACACACACACACACACACACACGTGTGCGTATGGTTTGCTTGTGTTGTATGTTTATGTTGAATGTGTAAGTGTGATATCTTGAATCTGGACGGCAGTGACGCTCGGTCTTGGCAGCATCTCAGATCGGGGCAATTAAAATAATGAAAAGCACTCGCTCCCGACACACCTTCCAGTTTCAGAAGCACAGGCGTTCATTCACAGGTTCAGACTGGAGCTGTTTAGCACTGCATGTGGCCGTGAACATGTCATGAACATGTAAATGAAGGTGATTGTGTTCAGAAATTCACACATTTGTAATCATATTTTCATTACAGCTATAAAACACAATTCATAGACAGACACTCTTTTAAGTTGGATCTGTAAGCAACTTCATCAACACATCTGCATCACAGTGGCACGTTTTACAAGGGCAAACAGCAGTGTTTATCTTCAGACAATGTACATATCCATTTTAGTTATTATGACATGCAGAATTCACTGTAAATGTGTGTAATATGATAGATATGTTCAGAATGTAATATTAGCATAAGGACATACTATATGTAAAGATACACTGGCGGTCAAAAGTTTTGAATAATTAAGATTGTTGTGATATTGGGAAAAATTATTACAATGTAAAATTAATTTTCTATTTGAATTTATTTTAAAAAATGTAATTTATTTTATTAGTATTAGCCTATCAGTGCTGAAAACAGTTGTGCTGCTTAATATTTTTGTGGAAACTGATATACTACCTTTCAAAAGTTTGGGTTACGATCTTTTTTACAAAGTAGAAATTAATACTTTTATTCAAGGATGCATTAAACACTAATTGATTTAAGTGACAGTAAAGACAATGATAATGTTGCAAAAAATATTCTATTTTAAATAAATGCTGTTCTTTTGAACTTTGAATTCGTCAAAGAATCGTAAAAAAAATTTTTTTATCACACTTTCCATAAAAATATTATGCAGCAAAAACATAAAAAAAAATCTTTCCAACCCCAAACTTTTGAACAGAGTGTGTGTGTGTGTGTGCGTGTGTGTGTGTGTGATGGCAGGAGGTGTGTGTGTGTGTGTGTGTGTGTGTGTGTGTGTGTGTGTGTGTGTGTGTGTGTGTGTGTGTGTGTGTGTGTGTGATGGCGGGAGATGTGTGTGTGTGTGTGTGTGTGTGTGTGTGTGTGTGTGTGTGTGTGTGTGTGTATGTGTGTGTGTGTGTGTGTGTGTGAGATGGCAGGAGGTGTGTGTGTGTGTGTGTGTGTGTGTGTGTGTGTGCGTGTGTGTGCGTGTGATGGCGGGAGATGTGTGTGTGTGTGTGTGTGTGTGTGTGTGTCTGTGTGTATACACACCTGCTGTACACATGCTGCAAAACATAAAAGTATGCTATTCTTTGTTCAAACCTTTCCTGTTGCCCTCTGAGTGTGAGTAGTTACGAGTTTAATTCATTATTAGAAAAAGACAGACTATGCTAGATTCATCAGCACAAAGGTTAATCAAATTACTCTCCCGCCATCAGACACTGAAGACTAAACGAGCAGAAGAGCGAGCGAGAGCGATAGAAGCTGTCCTGCCCAATCCAAGGCTTTTTTAATTGCGGATAATGTGTGTAATATGTCATAATTCATCTGGGGAAGGTGGGCAACAGTCGGCTGGCCTCTCATCTCCTGTTCCTCTGACATTTCATTATCCGGGTTTTACAGGCTCGGCTAGCGTGATGATAACACACTTGGCGTCTGATCAGTGAATCACAAGCCTTCACTTACATTTCCACTGTCTAATCACGAGCGCTTTGGCTTTTAGCTCTCCGCTAGATGAGAATTTACACCAGAGATCTGAGGGTTTGGAAGAAACATTTATCTGATCGGCTGTTTTTAGCACGACTGTGTTTGGCTGAAAAAATGACCTGATCTGAGCTTGAACATTGAACAAAAATTATGATTAAAAGGAATATTTTAGTTAAAGATAACTTACACGGCGTGCCACAATAAAAATAGATTTTAATTTTAAGTTGTCTGAAGAAAATGCGAGTAGTGCTTATTGCTTTAACTATGCTACGGTTGAAGTGTGTGGTTGCTAGGGTGTTCTGTGTGGTTGCTAAGGGCTTCTTTGCGTTTAACCAACTTAAAATATCATCTTTGATATTCTGGGCCACAGATTTGGCTCAGGCGCCTCATTTAAATTAAGTGTAATTGCTTAGAAAACGAATTGCAAAATATGTTACACTTTATTTTAAGGTTTTCTTGTTACAGTGTAACTATATACATTTAAAGGGAACCTATTATGCCCCCTTTTATAAGATGTAAGTCAAAGGTGTCCCCAGAATATGTCTGTGAAGTTTCAGCTCAAAATACCCAACAGATTATTTATTATACCATGTTGAGTGGAAGGGAAAACATGCTGTTTGTGTGCATGTGTCTTTAAATGCAAATGAGCTGCTGCTCCCCGCCCCCTTTCCAGAAGAGGGCGGAGCCTGAGAAAATATATGGAGTTTCTATTTCCGGAATCCGACTGTTGCACTTTATACAGTCCATCCTTTAGTTTACAATTAAAAGAGTCAGAGAAAGTGTTTAATATCATTTCTGTATGGTCTCTGATATGGAAATACAAAACTATATTGACGTCTATTCAATGGCTTACTCATTTGTTACAATCATTTAGGCTGGTGTCTTTGACGTCACTTCATTTGGTATCACTTCTAAGCAAATATTTATATATGCGATTAATCTGCATATTAAATTTCATTCCAATTTTGAATGGATTGACAGCTCTTGTAAAGATGTGTAGATGTGTTTGGTAATGATTGAAGAGTTGAGCCTAGTCTCGTTCACCCAGGCCTTGCCCGTCTCTCTTTCTCTCCTCATGATTCAGTCCTGATGGATGGATGGCATGGTGTTGGGTCATTCCTCAGCCTGACCCTGTTCCCTTCACCAGATCAGTCACAGTTCAGAGACGGATGGACTGACTGAGACGCTGGGAAAAGAGAAAGATCTACTGCATCTCTAAAAGTCAGTGTCATTGTGCGGAGGGAGTGTATGTCCCGAATATTACCCACAGTGCACTGCTGAGTGAGATGTGAGAGCACTGTTTAGATTTCACAGTCGTCCCCTTACGTCAATTCCTCCAAAAAAACACTTGAAACGGTGTGTGTTTGTGTGTGTGAAAGGGCTCTAACGACTTCACAGGCCATTAGTCTCTCTGCATGCTCTGTCACACCTCATTATCCCCGCTAACACACATGTTAGCTGATGCCTGGAACACACTCTGTTTGGGGAAAACTACTCCTTTACAAACTAGTTATTGCTAACTCTCAAAGTGTATCTACTGTGAGACAAAATGTGAGCTGTATTATGGACCAGGCCAGTGATCTGGGGCCTCCACTACCTCAGGACATGCGGCTGGAGACCACGCAAGCACAGCTAAACACCAGGGACCTTGCTCTGTGTAGTGCAAACTGACCACTAGGGACCCCTGGCCCTCAGATCATAGACCACAAGCAGAACTCCTGGGCCCCTTAGAGTGCAGTTTTACACCAAGGGCCCCACTGGACGCACATGCACGATGAACACCAGTGTAATAGTCCCTTCAGCCAGTACAGCTGAGTGGTTGATAAGTAACAATAATAAAAAATAATAAATATTTTTAAACTATTAAAATAATCTAAATATTACTGTGATAGGCCACATTTAAATGCTTAAAGTTCATGTATTCCACTATTTTTAGTTGTCATTGCAGAGTGGGCCATAATGGGGATATGCTATCACACATGAAACCACATTAAACACATATATTTATATCACATTCACATTGGATATTTTGGTGTGAATCTGGATTCAATTGACCATGTTTGGTGAAAGTGTGAATGCTCTTAAGATCATGATGGGGCCCTGTTATCACACATGAAACACATGTTTATTTTGCATTCACACTAGATATTTTGGTGTGAGTCCTGATTCAGTAGACCACATTTGGTGAAAGTGTGAATGCTCTTAAGATCATGATGTGGCCCTGTTATCACACATGAAATCGCATGAAACGCATATTTATGTCGTATTCACACTGGATATTTTGGTCTAAAAACCCGGATTCAGTAGACCACATTTGGTGAAAGTGTGAATGCTCTTGAGACCTGGATGGGGCCCTGTTATCACACATGAAACACATGTTTATTTTGCATTCACACTAGATATTTTGGTGTGAATCCGGATTCAATAGACCACATTTGGGGAAAGCATCAATGCCCTTAGACCATGGTGGGGCCCTGTTATCACACATGAAATTGCATGAAACGCATATTTATATATCGCATTCACACTAGACATTTTGATGTGAATCTGGATTCTGGGCACTCCTGATCTTAACCAACAGTTGCTGCTTCTGAAGGAGATTTAGAGGCATTTGTCTTCACTACTGGACAGGGTTTTCCATGTTTCAGTTGCTCTTTTATGATGGCGGAGCTTGTCCCACCTGTCGGCAGATTTCTGTGGTTGGGCTTACTTCCATAAAAAAGTACCCCTGTGATTTCCAGAAAACCGTCTCTGTTAATCTATCAAGACACCGTAAACAAATGAAAAGAATAGGGGTGTAATTTATGTCCCCCTCATGCGGCTGCGCTGTCATTATTTGTGTTCACGGGTCTGTCTCTATCCCCTTCACTGCTCCTCCAGACGGGTCATCCATTAAACATCGTGGTAAACAGCGGGCTCTCTCGGGCTTCGGGACCCACGCCGCTACCTTGACTTGTAAAATATATGGTGTTTTCAGCCGCAGTTCAGTTGACCTCCTTCCAGCATGGGGAGATTACGTAAAGATCTGAGTTTGTGTGTATATACAGTTTGTTACTTTTAGTAGCAGTGTGTGAGCCTATGTACTACTTCAACAAACATGTATTCATTTGGCAGATGCTTTATCCAACTTTTACTGCATTCAAATGATACTTTTTATCGGTATATATGTTTCCTTGGAATCAAACCCATGACTTTGGCATTGCTAGCACTGTGAACTACTTTAAAAGCTTCAGAAGTCTTAAAGTCATGATGAAATGGAAGTAGTGACAGATATTTTCTTCTATATTGTGCTGTACATCCAAGTTTAACAATGAAAAAAATGTAGGGCTGTGACTTGGTTCTGTCCATTGGTTGTTGATTGGATTTTGGGATTTTTTAAAAAGTAATGCGAGCTTGAAGTCGATTGTGGAGCGGCGGGTTTAAGCAAACTAAATGATTTTAGAAATTCGGCACCATCACCAGAAAGAAGTCTGTCATTTTCTCTGGAAGATTGAGTTATGACATTTTAATTAAACATTACAAGGTCAAAAAAAAAAAGAAAAGAAATAATAATAAGTTCATAATAAGACCAATACCATGCATTTACAAAATAAATAAAGTGAATTTTCATTTCATGTCGACTTGAAAAATGAACTAACAGTGAAAATGAACTGATTAAGTACTGACACTAGACTGGGAATTTTGGGTTTTGGAGAGAGAAGGGGAAATGGACACGTTGCAGGTGAGATTCGAACCTGTAATTCCTATTTGATCACCACAGCTCAATATGTCAGGGAAATGTGCACTGCTCTCAATTTTGCAATAAATCTTGCCACGCTATCACTTGGTGTCATCGATGTGGACCGGTTTCTGTTTGACTAATTGTTTGTATATTTTCACTTACATTGTTCATTTGCGTATATCTTTTAACATTTTAATTAATACGTCAAGACTGGCTGACACTCACAATAAATTCCGGTGCAATATTTTCAATTGGCTCTTCAAAATGCTGAAAGACTACTTGACTACATCATATGTCTGGATACATGCTGTATATAATGCTCCTCTCCATCATCTGATGAATAACTGCTGTCATGATCAGTAGAAACTGTACGCAAACATCTCTTTTAAATTAAATTCCATTGGCCGCCAGTGGCGCAACATTAATTGCAGCAGGCAAATAGTGCTGAGTTTTGTGGGTAGATATGCATAATGAGCCTCATTTACATAGAATAGAGGTGTGTTTGCGCAGAAAAGAATGACAGTAACTTCATTTAAATACAACACAGCGCTATTCTAGCGCGTTTAGCGACTAGTTAAACTGGATTGCGGAAGCTTAGTGAATAAGAAGCAGGTTTTTGCAGTGAAATACCATTTTTTGCAGAACTATTTAGTGAATTTGCCAGATGCACAGGAACAGCTTTTCACAGAGCTCAAAGAGAGAGACGAGAAGCGAGAGCATTCAGTCCCTCTTTGCACTGGTTGACACACAATATTTCAGCTCAATTATGCGGAGGTGTGTTTGTTTTCACGTGACGGTCACATGCACGCGTGAGAGAGCGCGAGAGGCAGAGGTGAGTGTGTAAATTGAAGGTAAAGTCAGTGCATTGACAGTGATTACTGCTTTAATTGGAGGGAAGGGGCAGCGGGAGACAGCAGCCCAGTCTCCTACCAAGACACTTTTAATGAGTTTGTTTAGCTGAGAGAGAAGGAGAGAGCATCCCTGCTGTGGAAGATACTGTAAAATACCCTCCACCCCTCCTGTTTTTATATACTAATGACTTATGTACTGAAATCACCATACTGAATACTGACAATACCATTTTATCTGCGTTTTTAAATAGCAACATTTCCCATTCCAAACTTATCAGAGTTGATCCCTAGATTTTTAAGGCAAATTTTCCATTTCATTTTCTCTTTCTTTTTTATTTTATATAAAAAAAAAAACATTTGATGATTTATACATTTTTACATTTGTTCATTTTTATTTTGCTTTATTTCTTGTATTTTATTGTATTTTGCCAAAACATATTTATAGTCAACCTTAACCCAAAAGTGCAAAATCGTTTTAGACCTTTCACAGTAACACCCTGTTATTTTAATAATAAATAAATTATAGATTTTATTTATATATATTTATGTTTTGGTCACAACCATATATAAACTCTAGATAAAACTGTAAAGACATTGTTTGGGATTTTTAGACAGTAGTGATGGTGTATCTAGTTACACCTGAGAAAATGGCTTCTACATTTAACATGTGTTATGCAAAATATAGATATTGCAGTTATAGACCATTAATCGACAATTTTGTCCAGGTATTTAAGAATCAGTGACTAACAAACAGCAAGCAAAACTCCCCTTCATTCAGGATGGTTGCCTATCTGATTCTGAGAGGAAATGAAGTGCTAATTTGGCAGGACGTTACCTGGGCTCTGTGACCAGGCTTAGTGAGGTCAGGACAAGGTTGACTCGATGAAATGAAGACAAAAGGACGACTGAATGGAGGTTTGAGGAGAACGGAAAGCAGAGGAAGTCAGACAGAGCCTGAGGGGAAAGAGAGCAGGGTTAAGACTCTCAGTAATGGGCTTTTTGCAGTCCTCTCTAAAAAGACATGAGGACTTATATACTCATTTTTGTTTTTTATCCTCGGCATACAAGCATTTCTGCAAAGTACACAGGTGCCAGTAACTCAGTACGTGTGTGTGTGTTTACAGAACAAACCGTTTGTGTGTTTGGGTTCCTGATCATTGTACTCAGAGATATAGTCTGGACTTGGACATTAATTTCATCTCCTTGTAGCTCATAAATAGCGTTCTCAGAAGTCAAAGTGTGGGTTAATCTGACATCTGACCATGAAGATGTGTTGTTGTGTGATGCTTGGCTTGAAAGATGGCATGTAAAGAAACTAAACCCGGGTAAAAGAGTGCTGGTGCCAGAACTGGTGCCCAGTCTATAACCGTTCATGGAGAAGATTGTTGGTCCTACTCCTGCCCGCTCACATAAGGTTCTGTCCCACTCCTGCAAAAATGTCACATTTTGTCCCGCTTCTGTCCACAACTTAAACGCTCTGTCCCGCTCTCTCCCACAAATTAGAGGTCTACGCAAATTTGAATTCACTCCCGTAAGATTCTGTCTCTCTTCTGTCCTGTGGCATAGGCTTTTTTTTACAATTCCCTCCACACAATTAGATTAAATTAGAAACCGTTCTCTGTTGCGTTTTCACTGGTGTCGGATCAGGTGCCCCGGCTGGACCCGGTCCATATAGAGCTCTGCGCTTAAACCAGTAGTTCACTTCAGAATTAAAATGTTCTGATAATTTACTCTCCCCCACGTCATCCAAGATGTTCATGTCTTTGTTTCTTCAGTCGAAAAGAAATGAAGGTTTTTGAGGAAAACATTCCAGGATTTTCCTCCATATAGTGACTTCAATGGGGTTCAGTGGTTTGAAGGTCCAAATGTGAGTTTCAGTGCAGCTTCAAAGTCTCGACACGATCCAGCCGAGGAATAAGAGTCTTATCTAGACAAACCAGCGGACATTTTATAAAAAAAATTAACATTTATATACTTCTTAACCACAAATGCTTGTCTTGCACTAGCTGTGATGCGCCACACATTACGTAATCAGGTTGAAAGGTCACGCGTGACGAAGGCAGAAGTGCCGACCCAATGTTTACAAAGAGAACGTGCAAAGACTAAGTCAAATGCCCTATACAGAATGACAAATGACAAAAATAAAAGGTAAAAAAAAATGAGAAAATTGAGGAGAAAATGAGATGGAGTTTTTCGCCCTATCCTACATTTTCCGCCTACGTCACGCCCGACCTTTTCAACATGATTACGTAATCGGTGAAGTCGTGGACTTGCAAGACGAACATTATGTGGTTATTAAGAAGTATATCAATGTTTATTTTTGTTATAAAATGTCCGCTGGTTTGTCTAGATAAGACTCTTATTCCTCGGCTGGATCGTGTCGAGACTTTGAAGCTGCACTGAAACTCACATTTGGACTTTCGACCCGTTGGACCCCATTGAAGTCACTATATGGAGAAACATCCTGGAATGTTTTCCTCAAAAATCTTGGATGACGTGGGGGAGAGTAAATGATCAGGAAATTTTCATTCAGAAGCGAACTACTTCTTTAATAGATTGTTTAAAGGCCAGCTTAAAAAAAACAGGCAACATCAAATGAATGCCTACGACTCCTGACGATATATAGAGATCTTGTGAAGCGAAACGAATTGTGTGCGCAAGAAACTGGGGGATGGAAAGGCGTAGCGCCAAACACCAATCCCAAACTGGTGAATGAACGAACGTCTTGCGGTGCGAAGATCCAAAACACCTAAAAAATCGGAAAAAAGATCCGCACAAGAAAATTGGCCAAAAATCTCAAAAGATTTAATTGTCAAGAGGCCTCTTTATTTGGGCACTTCATTTGTGGCCTGTGGACAACTAAATCTTGTGAGCTTTTTGGCCAATTTTCTTGTGCGGATCTTTTTTCTGATTTCTGTGCAAGAAACTGAACATTATTTCACAAATTTAGGCAAATGATCTTGGGTGCATTCAAAGTCCTTTTAGGCAAGTCGTGCCACTCGGCCGCCATCTTGGCAACGCCTCCGGGCAGCTATTTCGGACTAACAAGACCAGGCTCCTATCTAAATGAATGGGCAGAGAGTCAGAACTGCACTTTAACTGGTCACCGGGACATAAAAACTGCATGTATAGAAACAGCAGTAAAATATGATAAAAATCGCTGAAAAAGTTTGATGACTTTGCCCCAAAATAAGGTTTAAAATGCCTTTTTCCCCACAGGTTAAACTTTACTACGCATGCGCAAGAGTTTACGACACCAACTTCATTTACGTCTCTATCCAGAATGCCGGTGTTGTGCAATAATCAATGTCAATATTGTTCTTCATTATTTAAATATAAGCAGGTTTGCACTTTATCAGTAATAACAATGTATTATATAGATAAGTTGTTTTAACTATTCATTTACATGAATCGGTTCAAAAGAGTCATTAGTTCGCGAATTGGACGTGTCATACGGTTGTGTGATTATCCCAGCAGTTAGGACATGGACATCCCACAAGGTTAGTGTCAACACAGAAAACATTACATCACTGGATAGGTTTTTTCGTTTATTTAGAGAGTAATTTTATGTCAGCTGAATGTGCGGAATGCATTTCAGAGAAGATAAGGCAACGTATTTTAGCACAAATCACACCCAGCGGTAATTCAGGAAAAAAAAAATCTCAGAATGCTTCACATGCAACTTCGGTCTTCCGACCTTTTACCATAATGTTGTTTTATTTTGATTAATACGCGTGCGGGAGAGAGAGCAAGACAGCGCTTAATTTGGAGACGGTGAAGTCTTGTTTACACTTTTGCCTGGCTCTGAGAGAGAGAGAGAGAGAGAGAGAGC
>NC_140233.1:25728304-25770804 GCF_951802725.1 Rutilus rutilus | reverse complement strand
CTCTCTCTCTCTCTCTCTCTCTCTCTCTCTCTCTCTCTCTCTCTCTCTCTCTCTCTCTCTCTCTCTCTCTCTCTCTCTCTCTCTCTCTCCTGTCCATAGCCAAGCTGAGATCTACTCTAAATGCAAAGCTTTTTTTCATTTTTTGGCTCTGAATTGGCTAATCCCAGCACTAGGTTTGGCCCAGGCCTTTAACACGAGCACAGAACCCCTCTTTTCGCTCCCTCATTACTCTCCGGGAAAAAGCGCTAAGTAGCACGACAAGCTCGGCTAGTCACGGCGTATTACTCTGTCAGAGCGAGCGCCCGGCGCTCCCAACAAATAGCGAACCCTGTTCCTCCTCACAGAGCTAAAGGAGAGATAGACCGAGAGAGAGAGAGGGTCATAACTCTAGTCCGCACGCTTCGTTCACTCGCCCCTCTATTACCTTCCCAACCAAGGTCACACTAATCAACTCAATTACCAGTCCTCTCCGACATTTTCATAATGTTTTCTGCTAGTTGCTCTCCTGTGAAAATGACACAGTCTTGGCAAATTAATATCATTACTATCCGCGCTTAATGGTGCTGCAATACCTTTTTTATTTAAGATCAAGTCCCACCAACGACCTCCACGGACCTACGGAACGAGAAGAGATTGAAGAGAGCAGACAAGGAAAAGCCAAGTGATGAGGGCGTAATAATCAAAGCGGTTCGCAAGAAATTGCGCAAACATTTCCTGTTCTTGTTTGGCCAACAGACCCGTCATTATCTTCACTTTATATTATATGAACACTATATTGTTCGCTTTTACTTTCTCTTAGAATTCCCTTGCATTCTAAAAAAAAACACTGGGTTTAAAACAACCCAATTTGTTGTTTTTTTTCAACCCAATGTCTGGGTAAATATAAGAGAGAACACATGTTGGGTTAATTTTACCCAGCAAATTGGGTTGTTTATTTAACCCAGAATAATAGGTTGATTTAACCCAGCATAGTTGATTCATTTTTACAATTATACTAGCTTATTTTTAATTTTATTTTTTACTTCATACATGAATTAATGTCTACGGGTTAACCTAAATCCTCTAAACTTTAAAAAAATACTTGACACAACCACTGTCTTGATAATTCCTTTATTTTCAATTATATTTTACAGTATAGTATATTTTATAGGTTTTTTTGAATACATATTGCAAAAGTAAAGTATACATAAAAATTAAACATTTATAAGTAATTCAAGTGTAATAGACCCGTCTCTGTTTCATAAAATTAAACGATATACAGCACAATAACAAATTTATAATAACTATAAATATTATAATAACTCAATCCCTGGGATGTTACGTCTGACCCAGGATCTGGGAAACACAAAAACTACCCAAACACTGGGTTGTTACATCTGACCCAGGATCTGGGTAACACAATAACTACCCAAACACAGGGTTGTTACGTCTGACCCAGGATCTGGGAAACACAAAAACTACCCAAACACAGGGTTGTTACATCTGACCCAGGATCTGGGTAACACAATAACTACCCAAACACAGGGTTGTTACGTCTGACCCAGGATCTGGGAAACACAAAAACTACCCAAACACAGGGTTGTTACGTCTGACCCAGGATCTGGGAAACACAAAAACTACCCAAACACAGGTTTGGGTTTGTTACGTCTGACCCAGGATCTGGGTAACACAAAAACTACCCAAACACAGGGTTGTTACATCTGACCCAGGATCTGGGAAACACAAAAACTACCCAAACACAGGGTTGTTACATCTGACCCAGGATCTGGGTAACACAAAAACTACCCAAACACAGGGTTGTTACGTCTGACCCAGGATCTGGGAAACACAAAAACTACCCAAACACAGGGTTGTTACATCTGACCCAGGATCTGGGTAACACAATAACTACCCAAACACAGGGTTGTTACGTCTGACCCAGGATCTGGGAAACACAAAAACTACCCAAACACAGGGTTGTTACGTCTGACCCAGGATCTGGGAAACACAAAAACTACCCAAACACAGGGTTGTTATGTCTGACCCAGGATCTGGGTAACACAAAAACTACCCAAACACAGGGTTGTTACGTCTGACCCAGGATCTGGGAAACACAAAAACTACCCAAACACAGGGTTGTTACGTCTGACCCAGGATCTGGGAAACACAAAAACTACCCAAACACAGGTTTGGGTTTGTTACGTCTGACCCAGGATCTGGGTAACACAAAAACTACCCAAACACAGGGTTGTTACGTCTGACCCAGGATCTGGGTAACACAAAAACTACCCAAACACAGGGTTGTTACGTCTGACCCAGGATCTGGGTAACACAAAAACTACCCAAACACAGGGTTGTTACGTCTGACCCAGGATCTGGGTAACACAAAAACTACCCAAACACAGGGTTGTTACGTCTGACCCAGGATCTGGGTAACACAAAAACTACACAAACACTGGCTTGTTATGTCTGACCCAGGATCTGGGTAACACAAAAACTACACAAACACTGGCTTGTTACGTCTGACCCAGGATCTGGGTAACACAATAACTACCCAAACACTGGCTTGTTACGTCTGACCCAGGATCTGGGTAACACAAAAACTACACAAACACTGGCTTGTTACGTCTGACCCAGGATCTGGGTAACACAATAACTACCCAAACACTGGCTTGTTACGTCTGACCCAGGATCTGGGTAACACAAAAACTACACAAACACTGGCTTGTTACGTCTGACCCAGGATCTGGGTAACACAAAAACTACCCAAACACTGAAAAAATAACCCAAAAAATGACCCTCTTACCAGGATTTGGGTAGAAAAAATAACATAGTCTTTTGGGTAGAAAAGAGTATGTAATTGTATCATCAGTACGACCAGCTGAACTACACACACAATACCAGAAACGCATCATATGTGTCTTTGTAATTCACTCTAAGCATTGTCAGGAGGAGATGATGTCATTGTGCGGGATGATTCGGATGATCCGTCTCTTTCTGACGCAGGTTTGGACTGTATTGTGTCAACACTTCTCTCTCGCTATTGGAAAATAATCTGTTTGCTCAGTTCATTAACTCCACTCTTCCATGCTCCGCTGCTGCGCTAGTTTCTTACCTTCAAGTCAAAAGCTGAAAAAAGTCATCCATATTAATGAAAGTTTTGTTTAGCACGGCCACCAGTGCGAATTTGAGATTGATGGCTACATTTTGGAAAGGGACAGTGTCGAAAGTGCAGGATGTCTTCTTTTTTTGCCAAAAAAATGTGGTGATCTAATATCTTGATCTAATATCTCTTTGGTGGTATAATATCTTAATTTTATCAGATTTGGCCTCAATCGTGACCTCAATCCATTTCCTCTCTTCCCTCACTACTGTCTCTATCACAAAAAGTGGCAAAGACACAACAATATAATATATCATTTTAATATAGAAATTAAATTTTAAATAAAAACAATAATTCATGAATCCCGAGCAGAATAAATTTGTGAAATTTTGCTTTTACCTTTTAACATCAGAAATGCATTCGTTTTGTTTCCTGACGAAAGTGTTTCGTTTTTAACCATTACTAAAAATGACAATAAAATTGACTTTTACTTTTAAAAACTGTGCATAATATAGTGATTGAGTATGTTTTATGTGTTGCAAAAACTGTTTAATTTGAAAGTCTGCTCTGAGTCAATCAGGTTTGAGGCTGTGTGTGTGTGTGTGTGTGTGTGTGTGTGTGTGTGCGTAGAGTTTTTTCAGGTTGTCTGTCTCTCAGCTTGGAGTCACAGGTGTGATAATGACTTTATTAAGGGAGACACTCCTGAACCTTGCTAATGAGAGTGTTAGTCGTCTCTCTAACACCTCCTGTGTTTGTGTGTGCGTGTGTGTATGCGTGCATGCATGCATGTGTGCGTGTGTGTGTGTGTGTGTGTGTTTGTTTGTTTGTCTCTCGCTGTGTGAGATTTTGAGTGTGTGTGTGTGTAAGTGAGTGTCTGTGCGTGAGAGTGTTTGTGTGTGTGCATGTATGTGCGTATCTGTGCGTATCTGTGCGTAAGTGTGTATCTGTGCGTGTGTTTGCACGTGAGTGTGCATGAGTGTGCGAGTGTGAGTGTGTGTGGATCTGTGTGTGTGAGAGTGTGTATGAGAGAGTGTGTGTGTGTGTGATTGTGTGTATGCGTGCGTGTGTGAGAGTGTGTATTATATGCGTGCGTGTTTGAGAGTGTATGTGTCCGTGAGAGTGTGTGTGTGTGTGTGTGTGTGTGTGTGAGAGCACGAGTAAAGGAATTCTTCAGGACAGCAGCCCCAGTCTCGGAGCACAGGGGGTCTTATGAGACCAATTAGGGAGGAGTGCACACTGGAGGAGAGAACACACACACACACACACACACACACACACACACACACACACACACACACACACACACACACACACACACACACACACACACACACACACACACACACACACACACACACACACACACACACACACACACACACACTGGAGTAGAGAGCACCTGTCTTTGGCCTTATTAATCCACCTGTGTTCTGCTGGGCTTGACTGAGCTGAGCTGAGCTAGACTGGGACTCTGAGCTGCTCGCTGCCGTCCCAACACCTCCATTACACAGCAATCAGGTGCACTGATTACACACTAACTCCAGCGCTAGCCTTAGAAGAGAGAGAGAGAGAGAGAGAGAGAGAGAGAGAGAGAGAGATCTGCTGCTGCTTACTGCGCAGGATACACTCAACACTGCCTTCTTAAAAATAGCATGTCAAACGGTGCATTATGCAGTGATAAACTTTATGTAGTACAATGCTTTTTTTTTTTTTTTTAAATAACCTCGTCATGAGTGTTTTTTTTTTTAATCTTTTGAACATTGACCAATTATAATCTTGGAAATAGATTTTTCATTTTAATTACATTTTGGGATGCAGTGGAGTAAAGCGTGAGATGCAGTGGTGTAAAGCGTGGGATGCAGTGGTGTAAAGCGTGGGATGCAGTGGTGTAAAGCGTGGAATGCAGTGGTGTAAAGCGTGGAATGCAGTGGTGTAAAGCGTGAGATGCAGTGGTGTAAAGCGTGGAATGCAGTGGTGTAAAGCGTGGAATGCAGTGGTGTAAAGCGTGAGATGCAGTGGTGTAAAGCGTGGAATGCAGTGGTGTAAAGCGTGGAATGCAGTGGTGTAAAGCGTGAGATGCAGTGGTGTAAAGCGTGGAATGCAGTGGTGTAAAGCGTGGAATGCAGTGGTGTAAAGCGTGGGATGCAGTGGTGTAAAGCGTGCGATGCAGTGGTGTAAAGCGTGGAATGCAGTGGTGTAAAGCGTGGAATGCAGTGGTGTAAAGCGTGGAATGCAGTGGTGTAAAGCGTGGAATGCAGTGGTGTAAAGCGTGGAATGCAGTGGTGTAAAGCGTGGGATGCAGTGGTGTAAAGCGTGCGATGCAGTGGTGTAAAGCGTGAGATGCAGTGGTGTAAAGCGTGGAATGCAGTGGTGTGAAGCGTGGGATGCAGTGGTGTAAAGCGTGGAATGCAGTGGTGTAAAGCGTGAGATGCAGTGGCGTAAAGCGTGGGATGCAGTGGCATAAAGCGTGAGATGCAGTGGTGTAAAGCGTGGGATGCAGTGGTGTAAAGCGTGAGATGCAGTGGTGTAAAGCGTGGAATGCAGTGGTGTAAAGCGTGGGATGCAGTGGTGTAAAGCGTGAGATGCAGTGGTGTAAAGCGTGGGATGCAGTGGTGTAAAGCGTGAGATGCAGTGGTGTAAAGCGTGGGATGCAGTGGTGTAAAGCGTGGGATGCAGTGGTGTAAAGCGTGGGATGCAGTGGTGTAAAGCGTGAGATGCAGTGGTGTAAAGCGTGGGATGCAGTGGTGTAAAGCGTGGAATGCAGTGGTGTAAAGCGTGGGATGCAGTGGTGTAAAGCGTGGGATGCAGTGGTGTAAAGCGTGGGATGCAGTGGTGTAAAGCGTGGAATGCACTGGTGTAAAGCGTGGGATACAGTGGTGTAAAGCGTGGGATGCAGTTTTGTAAAGCATGGGATGCAGTTTTGTAAAGCATGGGATGCAGTGGTGTAAAGCGTGGGATGCACTGGTGTAAAGCGTGGGATGCAGTGGTGTAAAGCGTGGGATGCAGTTTTGTAAAGCATGGGATGCAGTGGTGTAAAGCGTGGGATGCAGTGGTGTAAAGCGTGGGATGCAGTGGTGTAAAGCGTGGGATGCAGTTTTGTAAAGCATGGGATGAAGTTTTGTAAAGCATGGGATGCAGTGGTGTAAAGCGTGGGATGCACTGGTGTAAAGCGTGGGATGCAGTGGTGTAAAGCGTGGGATGCAGTTTTGTAAAGCATGGGATGCAGTGGTGTAAAGCGTGGGATGCAGTGGTGTAAAGCGTGGGATGCAGTGGTGTAAAGCGTGGGATGCAGTGGTGTAAAGCGTGGAATGCAGTGGTGTAAAGCGTGGGATGCAGTGGTGTAAAGCGTGGGATGCAGTGGTGTAAAGCGTGGGATGCAGTGGTGTAAAGCGTGGGATGCAGTTTTGTAAAGCATGGGATGAAGTTTTGTAAAGCATGGGATGCAGTGGTGTAAAGCGTGGGATGCACTGGTGTAAAGCGTGGGATGCAGTGGTGTAAAGCGTGGGATGCAGTTTTGTAAAGCATGGGATGCAGTGGTGTAAAGCGTGGGATGCAGTGGTGTAAAGCGTGGGATGCAGTGGTGTAAAGCGTGGAATGCAGTGGTGTAAAGCGTGGGATGCAGTGGTATAAAGCGTGAGATACAGTGGTGTAAAGCGTGGGATGCAGTGGTGTAAAACACGCCGCCACTAGACTCTAGAGCAGAGGAGACGTGTTCTCTGGAGTGACGAATCACGCTTCTCTGACTGGCAATCCAATGGACGAATCTAGATTTGGCAGTTGCCAGGAGAACGGTGCTTGCCTGACTGCATTGTGCCAAGTGTAAAGTTTGGTGGAGGGGGGATTATGGTGTGGGGTTGTTTTTCAGGGCTTGGCCCCTTAGTTCCAGTGAAAGGAACTCTAAATGCTTTAGCATACCAAGACATTTTGGACAATTTTATGCTCCCAACTTTGTGGGAACAGTTTGGGGATGTTCCTGTTCCAGCATGAATGCGCACCAGTGCACAGAACAAGGTCCATAAAGACATGGATGGGCGAGTTTGGTGTGAAGGAACTGGACTGGCCGGCACAGAGTCCTTACCTCAACCCGATAGAACACCTTTGGGATGAATTAAAGCGGAGACTGCGAGCCAGGCCTTCTCGTCCAACATCAGTGCCTGACCTCACAAATGTGCTTCTAGAAGAATGGTCAGAAAAATACCCATAAACACTAAACCTTGTGGAAAGACTTCTGAGATGAATTGAAGCTGTTATAGCTGCAAAGGGTGGGCCAATGTCTATATATATATACACATATGCTGCAGATCTATTTGAGAGATGAATTGGTGAATCGTTTTTGAATGGTCCTTTGCGATGAACTAATTCTCCCAGTGTTACAGCCTCACTAATAAAAGGAGGTGTGTAGATAAAAATATAATTTCTTAGTTTTTCTCCTTTGATTTTGGCTCAAATATGAGGACGCGTGTATGTGGCGCAGTCACCGGCCCATTATTAAGCCACTTTCAGATACCGCTCTATCAAATATCATCAAATCGTGCCTTCAGCCATACTTTAGCATATTCCCTTGGAAAGAATATAATGACGTGAAGTGAAGGAGAGAGAATGAGCGGAGGGTTTTTGAAGTGGACACAGGTGCAGAGGATGAGAGACTTTTAAGCTCCTTTATCAAACCCCAAAGACCTGCAGTCACAACCAGACCGGACTCTTTTTTTTCCTGACTTTCTTTATTCCGGTGACCTGCAGTCATTACCTTCCGTGGAAATGAATGAGCAGGGTTAAATAGCTGCCAATTTCTTCCTCCTTCAAAGATCTTTGAGAGCGGCGAGTACGCCCAATAAACCCACACCCCTCTAATGTTTTATTCAGCTCATTTCAGAGCGCCGCCGAACGCCCGGCTTTAAGCTGATTTTCCGATTCATTTTAAATCCCGTCGGCATGCAAAAGTTCTCCTCTTTTTACAGCCCCCCATTTTAATGAATAGATGTCCAATAAGGACTTTTATTGTCTTAGCATATGTTGCTTTTATTAGCTGAAAATAATTACGTTCTTCGGATCACCTCGGAAGTCCTTCCGAAAGATAAAAACCAGATAGTTTCACAGTGGCTGCACAAGTCCTTCCGAGTCCAATCGTTTTCCCCCTGGGTGCTCCGTGTCCTAATACCCCCTCCCTTCCCATTCCCATTCCCGGTCCGGCCCCCGCCTCCCTGGACTGACACACGCTTCATCTTATCGGGAAGCCGGTCCACACCGGGGCGATGATGTTCTCCTGGAGAGACTCCTGAATGATTGCCACTTGAACTGTGTTTATTTCCCAACCTGCTCCATTTGTCAGACTGTGTCCGATTTCACTTTTCTGGGTTTCTGTGTTTGCTATGAGTCGAGACCGCCGGCACTTTATTCTGAAAGGAGAGGAGGCTCTTTCACAGTGATTGGCCATTACTTACACCGCTGTGAACTCAGTCTGAGCACTAGACACCCTCTCCCCTTCTGCCTGCCTCTCTTTTGGTGGTCAGGATGAGTTTCCAGTGTCTCAGTGACTGTGAGATCTAAAACCCAGAGAAAACCCTCATATCCAGAGAGGACTAAGAGGCTTGTGTGGTTGATGTTGTCCGGTGTGCCCCTGCTGATGACCGCAGGCAAAAATCTTCTTTCTGCATTGACGGACATTCAAAAGTATGTATTTTCAATAAATACACTTTAAATCCGTGTTTGTTAGGGTGTCATGTGTGGCTCCTCAGTAATAGATAGAGTTTAACTTTTGAACCTGGAACTTTCTTTTAGGGTTTAAAATCCGAATGTTTAAGCTTGTGTTTTTTCTTTATTGCACATTAATCCTTTCAAATAAAAAGCTGTGTATTAGTTGCACCACAAGGTTGTCCATATATAAAAGTACAAAACATTTCCTAAGGCTCATTGTAAAAACATGCCTGTATGTGTACATGTTTGCAAAACTACTAAAACATTCTTATACATGTACAGTAATCCAGCTGAAATGAACACTAGAGGCAGTAAAACACCAACAACTTTTCTTCTTTTTCACACAAATTATGATTACAGGGACAGATTATTTATTGAGAAATACTTATTTCCGTGCAGTTTCTTGCACAATAGTTATGTTATGACCTCAAAACACTTTTACCATAATTCATGATTTGTAAACTAATGCATTTTGACATTTGCATCGCATAATCAGCTCCATGTGTACGGCTCTTTCTCTTTGCACTTTGGTACAAGTCCTGTGAAACGTGATTCGTGATAGAAAAAAAGCTCAAAGACTTGTAGAAGCAAGCGAAAATGGCATTGTTGCCTCAGCACATGTGTTTTTATCTTTATCATCGGTTGTGTTTAGAGTAGGGTTTAGTGTTGGTGCTACATTATTCTCAAACATGATTTAACCTTTCCATACCACTCACTGAAATTCCATTGCCAAACAACCAACATAATAAAATATTGCCAGATTCACATTCATCTGTTTAGGATGAAATTCCTTCTATAACAATAACATACTATAATTTTTCAGAAATATCTCCCCAAAAAATGAGCTTGGGTTGTTTTTATGATTATAATTTTTTTTTAATTTTTTTTTTAGAACAACATATAATTATTAATCATGTAATATCAGAGGTGTTTATTAAAGGGATAACAGAAACTGTCATCATTCACACACAGGGTCATTCCAAACCCATATGACTTTCTTTCTTCTGTAAAACACGAAAGGAGACGTTTTGAGAAATGTTCACACTGCTCTTGACCAGGGCCTGTCAAGATAAAACATAAAATAAAAAAAGCATCATCATAACAATGTAGTGCATGTAAAACTGATCCATACAAAACATGCTTCATGCTTTCTGAAGTCAAATGATAGTTGTATGTGTGAAAAAAGACTGAAATGTAAGTAGTTTTTCACTAAGGCCTCCTGTGCTCCCCATAATGGAAGCTTGTTTCCGCCACAGAATAAAACATTTTAAAAGATAATTGTGACTTGTTATCTCACAATTGCGAATTTATATACAATTCTGACTTTATTTATCAGAATTGTGAGAAAATGTCATAATTGCGTGATATAAACTCACAATTCTGACTTTTTTTCTTGCAATTGCGACTTTATATCTCGCAATTCTGACATCTTTTCTCACAATTCTGATAAATAAAGTCAGAATTGCATGATATAAAGTCTCAATTGCGAGTTTTAAAGTCTAATTCTAAGGAAAAAAATACACTTTTGAATTTAAATTTTTCCTAACAATTGCGTGTTTATACTTTATAACATGCAATTGTGACTTTATATCATGTATCAGTCCATATCTCCCAAAATTGTGTGATATAAAGTCAGAATTGTGAGATATAAACAGGCAATTCTGAGAAAAAAAAAGTCAGAATTGTGAGATAAAAAGTTGCAATGACCTTTTGTATTGTTGATTCTGTGGCGGAAACAAACGCCCCGACCCCATTTACTTTCTTTGTATGTTAAATCATTTGCGTTCCATTTAAAACAAACAAGTACAAGTTTTTACACACATTTTCATTTATGTAAATGTTGTAATCTAGGGAATACTTTCATTTTTAAAACCATAAAGAGCTGATCTCTAATAAAGTCAGAAGAAAGATCAGGTGTTTGGCCGTGTGAATCTACATGGGCCGCTCTCTCGGCACACCTCGCCATCATGGATGTTATTACTCACCCTTGAGAGAGTGAGAATGGGTTTGTGGGAATGGGCTCCGGCATCAGTAGAACGAGACTCGGGGGAGAACGAGGGCGCCTTTCCCCATTCCATTACACACAGGCCTCCGCCATAATGAAGGCGATTTTAATAGGATTTAATGCATGTGGTGGGGCAAGGTCCTGCTACCTTATGGCCCTGACAAAAGAATACGAGAGTGTAATCATCAAGCCTCATTCACTGGCAGTGCTGCGCGCACATTGATCATCCTTTACCATCCGTTCCTTCTGGAGGTGAAGAGAGAGATTATCCAGTGACACTGAAACGTCTGTCCCGTTTTGATTGTTCACCTTTTATCATAAAATTGTTAAAATGGTGATTCTGAGCTGTTAGCTCTGCGTCTTTCTCCACTTTCCCCGATACGTTCTCTTCATCATACGCTCAGGTGTCTTTCTTGTATTTTGAATTACACATTGTATTGTGTGTTTTAGGGTTGTCTGTAAACTTGACAAAAGATGTCCTGGCAGAGATAGAGGGAATGCATTGAGGTCAGTTTCGTGTTAACAGGAGAAACTGAGAAAACACCAGTAAAACAAACCATTATCAGTTTAAACTAAAGGTTGGACTCGATATAGTGTTCCTTACAACTTCCCACAGATCCAGAGATCATGGATATAGACGTGCAGCAGGAATCGTGTTTCTGACATTTATATGAGCCTGATTTCCACGCCCGGGAAATACATAACGCAAATTTGCCTGAGAACGCTTTATATAAATCCATGTGATCACTCATATCAGTGTTATATACATCATCATATCGTCCAGCCCTAAAACTTGTGTAGTTTATTGTCAGTGTTTATTTAAAAACATCCAATTATGCAGAATATACGATGGTAAATATTTCATTTAGTTGTCAATAGAATATATAGGGTATGATTTTACCCCTAAATTCAGCATATTGACACAAAATGACTGCAAATCCAGCTTTCTCTGCCTGGATCCAGTTGTTTCTGTGAATCTGATCGATCCATTTGCTTCTCTGTTCTGCGGCTTTCGGCAGTCTGTTAAAATATACATCAGATTTCAGTCAATCTCAAAGCTCTTTCCCGTTTTAGATGTGTTTTGTGTGTTTTTCGCAGCATTCACACTGAAAACCAATGCTGCCACTCAGTGTGTGTGTGACCGCAGTCACGCCGTCACACGCATACAGCCCTCTATAGTGGACCTGACTCTCTTTTTAGTCAAATTGGTAGCATAATGTGGTCTACTTTCTCTGGTGCCTTGACCTCCATTTCGCCTTGACCTCCAGGTCTCGTCCTGTTAATGTTCAGGCCATTCACAGTTGCAGTGTAGATGCACCATATTGTTGTCTGCTTGCTTCATCTGTCTGCTCTACGACTGTGTACATTAGAGAGAGAGAGAGAGTATAGAGGGGGAGAGAGAGAGAGAGAGAGAGAGAGAGTGTATAGAGGGAGAGAGAGTATAGAGGGGGAGAGAGAGAGAGAGAGAGAGAGAGAGAGAGAGAGAGAGAGAGAGAGAGAGATGGTTTAATCCCAGCTCTGAAAGGGCCATTATTCCTGTGTTTTTCGGGCCACGGGCCGTGGAGGTGTGTGTGTTGAGAGTTTGTGAAGTGTGTTTTGTGGAGTAAATCCTCTCTCCGGCGGTTCATTGGGCAGAGAGAATGGCAGCGGCTCTGTTTACTCTTTACCCAGTGTCCCGCTCACAGCTGGCCGGAGCACGCTCAGATGGGCTGTCGGCTCCGAGACAGAGCGCCACTGAATGCTAAGGTAAACAAAAAGAGGCGAAAGAGAGAAAAACAGATGGAGAGAGAGAGAGAGATGAACGGAAAGAAAACTCAGTGTTGCCGGGATTGGTTTTTCACGGTCTTTTGTGATAGAGATTTGACTTTTGGGGTTTGGATTGAGGGAGGTTCTGTTGGAAAAACAAGATCTGTGAAACTGTGTAATTGACGTCATTCTAATCAGAGCAATTATAATGTCCACCTACAGGATTTCCACTTACGCTCATTAAAACCGAAGATCAGTTGCTGCCTTACATTTTCATTTCAGCCTAAATTATATTAAACTGACTTTTTAAAAATCATTTTTTCATGACTTAAATTAATGTAAATACTTATTGATCATATATATTACAGTGCACTGCAATCTCCCAGCTTCTGGTATCAAGACCGAGATACATATAACATTCTGCACTCTAATGTAGTTTTATTTTGTTTAATTTCTTATTTAATTTAATAAGTTATTTGATTTTTAATTTATTTTTAATTTGATTTAATATTTAATTGAGCTTCTAGTATCAAGTATAACAATCTGCACTCTAATGTAGTTTTATTTTTTTTATATATATATTATTGTTTTAATTTAAATTAATTAATTTAATTTTTTATATATAATCTTTTCTTTTTTTAAATTAACAGACATTTTGGCTAAAAGTCTTATATAACCTTGCACCGTAAAATAGCTTTTTAATAAATGATTAATTACATGATTTTTTTTTTTTTTTGCCATTTCATTAAATCTACATAACAATTAAAGGAAGTAAATGTGTAATAATTAAAATGCAAACATAATTTATGCCAAAATTGGTAACAAGGTTGGCAGTAACAGTGTTGGTGATTTAGCGTAAATTAAGATGTTTGCTGTGAACCTAAGAAAGAAATATATATATTTCCTGTAAATGAAGGAAAGAATTTGTTGGATCGCTTTTTTTTACAACGTACAACAGGGTTATTTGCAATTTGTGTGAATAATAAGAAAAAGGAAATATATAATTTACCTGCTAAGGGTCCAAAAAAATCTCACTTCATGTGTGTTTGAAGTTATATTTCATGCAACACTAATTGTTCTAAGCAACAGTTCGCTGTCTAAAGAACATGGGTAATGTGCCTTAGTTGTTTTAAAAAAGTAACGGGACAATAATCAGTTCCGTCTTCATGGAAAGACACCGTTGTGTCTATTCAATACACCTCCCAGAGAGGTGCCGAGGGGAATTACTCCTCACTGGCAGACGGCCAAAAGAGTGTTGACTATTGTCAATTTTAGTGTTGAACTATGGGAAATAATTACGAGGCACATTGATGTGTAGTCTCTATCAGATCCAATTTTGCTAAACCATCCTAATTGAAAAACACACGTAATGGCAAAGAACCGAAACACTAAACATCTTGTTACAATGATTATTTATTAAATTTAAAATATCTTTAGCACAGATTAAAAATCAGACACCTGCAACTATCATGGTCGTCATGAATTGAAAATAAACATTCCTAAAAAAACCAGTCCCTCTTCCTCCACTGGATCCATGATCTCCTTCATAGAATAGTCTCTGGATTTGTTATAAATGTACAGGTCATTGCATAGGGCTGAGGCAAAACTGATCGCATTACTCAAGTCAATCACCGCATGGCCACGTTCTGCAATATACATGTCACTCCGACATATGTACTTCAAAAAAACAAAACCTTTCGTTTGGCTGTTACAGTCCGGAAACCAGGATACACTTAATAACAGATGGAACAAAACACCAATAAAATACACATAATGATTAGTTATTAATGTTCTGTGAGCATATGAGGTTTGGTTATGAAATGTAGGGCCATGGTTCACAATCCAGACAATTACCATTGTTCATCCTGTTGATATGGTGTTTGCCTCAACCCTCGTACAGAAATGTCTGAAGGATAACAAGAAACATGGGGGAAAACAGTGGGAATGACAGCCAGATCAAACTGCTTCATCAAAATAATCAAATAAAAAGCACAATTTTTCCACATGTGTTTATGAGATCATGTTTATTTGACCAATCGTTTTATTATGTTCCTTTTTCTTAAATCAGTTCTTTTTTTTTTTTAGCACATGCCATATGCGATTTTGATTATAAAAGTACCTGAAACAATTGCTAGAGTGTCAGCATGCATAGCTGTTCGATATTTACAGATGTATGTACAACACAGAGGAACGAGGACAGCGGAGGTGGACGATCATGAGACGGGAACATTTACAGCAGGTTCTTTTACTCAGTACATGCAGCAATGGAGGAGGATTCAACACTACCTTTCTAGAAACAGAGGGATGTTACTGTTAGCCAGGAAGGTCTGAGGTGATTCTCTCTGCTGATCAGATGGGGATATGACAGATACTCTATGTGTGTGTGTGTGTGTGTGTGTGTGTTGGAGAAACTACATGGGAGAAGGTTCACGCCCGTTCACGGATACTGGGATACTAGTTAATGTCTGCCAACTGTAAACTCTCAGCCGGCACAGGACTGTAATACTGATGGTAAAAGAGGAATTAAATCACAATCTGTACACTAAATACAGTCATCTTTCAGCAGGAGCGCACGACGAGGGCGTCCGTTCTGGGGCGTGAAATCGTGGGACGTTTTCTTCCAGGAAACACGAAACACCTGTTTAACGCTTAATCAAAAGAAGCACGCGTACACTACACTCTAACCAGACACTACGAACATCTCTGATGTTAAATATACAATTATGCGGAGCAGGTTTTTAGACCAATGAGATTTCACGATGGGCGGGGCTTCCCATCACAAAACCGCAGGACTGTTGTTTTATCGGATCGCACCTGATGTCATCATCTGTTATTTATTGCTAGACAAAACGACTTATTTGGATCTGTATGCATGAGGTTTCATATTGAACATTGCCTTTGATACAGGAAGACGTTATTTAGTTGTTTCTTATTGCAGGACTTCTGAGATAATGGAAGCATCTTGTGTCCATTTCTGGCCTTGGTTTCTTTAATTCTGTTTGAAAGAGGATGCATGTGTTGCTCTTTGTTTTTCTTTGCTTTGGTTTGGTTGTCAGTATTGCTGCACAGATGATCAAACTGTGTGGATGTGAATGCCTGTATGATGCAGAATATGGTTCATTTAAGTATTGAGTGCTTCAGTATTTAACTCAGTTGTTCTGAACTGGTGGATCACGACCCAAATCGAGAACAGCAATGAGAAAAACAATGCTAACTATATAATTGTGCATGGTTAGCATCGAAAAAGAAGCGTTTATCAGCTGCTTGTCTTTTACTATTGCCGTCAAATGCCACGTGCCCAATTCATTCATGGGTCACTTAGTAAAAACTAGAAGAAAATCATCCCCATCTTTGGAAAAACCATGTAACACACACACATTGTGTACTACAAACAATTGTAGTACTATGTTGGGATGTCACTTATATTCTAAATCTTGGGTCCTGAAGTAAAACCAGTTGAGAACCACTGCTTTAACTGATCAGTAGCTCTATTGCTATCTCAGTTTTCTGGGCTGAGCTGTACCTGGTCCAGCATGCTAATGCGTTTTATCATAAAGCTTATCGGTCCAAAAGGGCCGTCAGGGTCAAGCGCCAGGAGGTTCAGCATAACGGCAATAAGATCCATGTTCTCTTATTCAGTCTGACAATCCAATCTCCCACAGCTAAATACACCAAAGCGGGAGGCTCATGGTTAGAAACCCTATTATTGTCCCACTGCTAACGGATAAAGGAAATGGTGTTCCAGTCTACAGCCTCAATGGATCAATCGCAGATCTATATTTAGTGAAGATGCATCTGAGAAAGCTTGATGGGAATGTATTCAAAGTTCTAATAAAGCACATGTACTAAACCCCAATTGAACAATCAAGCCGACTGTATGGCGAGCCTATCTGAGTTGAGCTGTAATTCAGATGGCGATTACTGTAATAAAGTCTCCTAAGCTAACCGCTAGCTCTGTTTTAGCCCTATTCAGTTGGCGCAGCTCTTAAATGGGGCTGCTGGGATTTAACCATGTGTTCTCCCTGCATCTCACATCCGCTAGGAAGACTAGGCAGGCTTTGGAAATGGGCTAAAGCGCATTTGGAAGTGGCTTGGTATTCATTTCAGCCCATTGTTTGGCTAAGGGACGGCAGCGCGCTAGCCAGCGCTGAAATCGCACTCCACATCCATTAGCGCTGGTAATCTCAGTCACGCTAGTCTTCACAGTGTGTCATTACAGAAGGCATTAGCAGAGCCAAGTAGCGTGATGCAACAGAGCTTGAGAGGAGTGTATTAGCGTTAACTTTGAGCTGTCGGCACTGTATTCTAATCAAGGTGAGGCGACAACAAGGACACATGAAGACCATGACACCGTTTTTTAAGACCCGGCTGAAGAAGAAAAAAACACTTCTTGAGCTAGCCTGAGGTTTTTTTGCTAGATACCAAGCTGGTATTCAGTGGTAAACCAGCTAAACCAGAAGAACACCGGCCTGGCCAGGATGCGAGACCAGCGAAACCACATCAGGCTGGTTTAAGCTGTTTTTGCCATGTACATGACCGTGAAGTTATAAAATATTGGGGCATTATTAAAATCAATTCCTATGGTTTCTAGACCTAAATCCTGGGTTTGGATTTCAGAGCACATTTGTTATTCCTAATGAGCTAATCGAAAGCTAGGAGGCATTTTGGGCAATTTGCTCAACATCTAGCTGATGTTCCTATCAGAACGTCACCTTAATAACCAGGGAAATATTTTCACACAGCTTTGAACGAGTGCAAACACTTTTTTTGTGCATGTAACTACGTTAAATGTAATTACAAGAGCAGTGAATCCATAAAGTGCATCTTTGCTTATTGACTCACTGCGTTGGGTTCGCTAGAGGGGTTGAGTGACATTTTTCTGTCCTTTCATATTCCCAGCTTCAAATATGTATTAACTTATCACTGCACAAGCAGGTAAGACTCCAGAAAGATCCATCCTTTTGATGTCATGTTTATTGCCACACTAACCAAAGCAACATGCAGCATCTGTGTACTTCAAAAGACGCTCAGCCCGACACACACACACACACACACATACAGAAAAACACACAAACTAGAGTTAAATGGGGATGAGCGCACTGAATATCTGACTACAGCCTTGGCTTTCTTCCTGCAAGTTTGTGTGTGTGTGTGTGTTTCTAACAAGCGTTCTGCCGCAGTCTTTGCCAGCTTGAGCTACAGCTGTTGATTTGGCTCCTTAAACGAGCCAATGTCTTTGTACTGTTGCACGCGTGTGTATTTGCGTTCTGTTTAAAGAGTTGGCCATCGGTGTACGTCCCTGTAAACGTCTGCCAGACGATCTCCTAAACGTTGGCCTGCGCTTTTTTCAGATCTGAGACGCTCCTGCACTATTTGAAGATAAAGCGGCCGTCCATTTCATGTGCATCTCACAGAAGTTAACTTCCAGCAGAAGTCGTGTGTGTGAAGTAGCGCAGGACGGCTTCTTCTGTGAGAGGGGGGACATAAAAAACCAGTCTGGAAACATTTGAACTGCACGTCGGCTCTAATTCTGTCTGACATGTTTTTCTTTTCCTCTGAATCTTCAGCCCTCTTTCCCCAAGACAGTTAAAACACCCAGGATAGCCAACCGTCCCCAACAATTAGAGTCTGATCAGCCACGCGGAAAAGTGCAGAGCATCTGTGAGACGTGAAGAGTCATTTGTTTTGGTGTAAACAATCAAACCCGAGGGCACAAACAAAATAAACCCTAAAAGAGGCTTGACTGGGGGCGTACATGTTGTGTTCCAGACACAAATGACTGATTTTGATGTTTCATGAGGATTTTTTTTAACTTTAGGGGATGAGGATGGAATTGCTAGACTGGCCTTTAAACCCTGGCTGAACACTATGAAACCGCTATAATCTTAAACTATTAAAGCGAATTAAAGCTTAAGTGTGTCTTTTTATTATTCTTTTTTTGATTTGAATGTGCAAACTGTTTGTTTGAGTGGCCCAACATGTCCACTTCTGACTCAGCCAATGGTGTGGCATTGGGGACTACATGTTTTACGACAACAGAAGACGGGAGGACTGTTTTCTGCCAGTTTGGTGCTGAAATAACACACTTCAAATTTACACACCTCTTCATCTTGGAAAAGTGATTCCAGCAATTGCTTCCTTTCTTAAGGGGGGGTTCACACTGAAAGCGATCACTGTCACTGGACTTTTGTCCAATCACTGGCGGATTGTGTATCTTGGTCGTCACCAAATTTGAATTGGCCAAATGGTCTGTGTCACTTTTGTCGCCTCAGATTGACAAACCTCTTTGAAAACGAATCACTTCTAGTTGCTTTGTTTGCTGTAAACCGCTGTCAGTGTGAACGGCCCCCTAGAGCTTTCCATGAAGCCTGACCATTCCTGTATGCGCTACAGAGGATACTGGGATTTGGGTTATGTGTCTCCAACCTGTCTTGAGTGTCTTTCAATTTGATATCTTTGCGCTGGATCCCTTTTTTAAGATTTCAATGTGTTGTTTGTGTGTGTATATGAGTCTACACGTAGACGCCTTCTCCAGCAGTGACAGAAAGTCCCCATTGACTCAGTGACATCCAGAAATCCCTTTGACATGAGATGAATGGACAGTTTTGGCAGGCTGCCCCACAGTCGTCTTTACAAGACTTCCCCAAAGCACTGCCTTTCTGATATGTACAGTATCTACAACTATACTGTTTGTGTGTGTTGATCATTGTCTGTGATTCTTGGCAGGTGTACAAGAGATATACAATAAACCTGCCACTTGAGTGCTTCTCAGTTCAAGCTTCTGAGATATTATATCCTGTTTTTCCTACTTATGGAGGAGATACCGGCAAGTGCATGTCATTACTATTGTTCTCGGTTGTTTTCCTGCTAACCTTTGAGTAGATAGAGCATTCAGACAGCGTGAGGATTGAGTCCACCTTAAAAGCTTTTATAGAACTTGCCAGAATTGAACACAATAAACCAGCTCATCTTGGTGGTTTCTAGACTAGTATTTGGCAGGTACCTATATGACAGCATGCAGATTGTTGACAGCCATGTGTCCATTGTACAAGTACAACAGGAGCTCCAATTGAACAAGCTCACAGTCTGTCCCATGGTGTCTTCTGACAGGCTGTGAAGCACTTCCCCTATCTGATCAGTTTTAGGGGGGGGAAGCAAGTCTCAGATGGTTAGAGGTGTCTTTGGTATTGCCCCGTCCCAGTTTTTGCGGCTGCCACTTTCTCTGTGCAGGAACGAAAGTCTTCATTTTTGCTCACATTGCTTCAGTTTATTCTGATATTTTTGTTTTTGTTTCCACAGCAACAGGGAGCGGCCACTACGGTCTACTGCGCCGTGGCTCCGGAGCTGGAGGGAATCGGAGGGATGTACTTCAACAACTGCTTCCGCTGCTTGCCCTCTCCACAGGCCCAGGACACCACAGCCGCCCTAAGCCTGTGGGAACTCAGCGAGAGGCTCATCCAGGAGAGATCCACACCCCCCTCAGGTGCTCGGACCCTGTGATCCCGCAGGGTCGCCTACATGAACATAACGGCTACGTAGAGGATTCAGGCATTGGGTAATCATTGATTGAAGGGGCAAAAAACGATGAGAAGATGCAATTCTAGACTGTACAAGGATGTTGGCAATCAAGCTTGGAAGTTATCTGAGAATCGGAAACTAGAACATCACGGGCTGGGACTTCTACAGCAGATAAAGAGATGCAGAGAGACAGCGAGAGATTCAATTCAATTGCGTTTCTCTCGTTCTCAAAGGCGTAGTCACTCAATCCTGCATTAGGCTTTAACTAGGTCTAGATCACTCTATAAATGTCTCCTTAACAAGCAATAATGTTTGAATCGTCTTTAGAAGGGGTCTATATGGTTTAAATGGATGTTTACGGCATACAAATACTCATCTGTTTGGAGATCAAGGTCAACCTTCACATCTGTACAGATAAAAATGTTGAATAAATGTAACGACGTAACCTACAAAGACATAATGCAGGAAATGTACAATTTGTGAACTATTTACAAACATGTTGTTTTCACATTGCTAAGAATAAGCCTGTATTGATATCCTGTACACAATATACACTAGCTGCTGTTCTGAAAGAATCTGAAAGCTGTTGTCTTTCTTGACCCCATCTGGCTGGATCCTCCCCACCATCTTTTATAAAACGCTGGGCTTAATGTCGAAGAACAATAAAACAGCATCTGGTACGAGAAACCGGAGGGCTGTCGGTGGCAGAGACACAGAAAGAGTTTGAGTCCATGTGGTGTGGAAATATCTGGTGGAAGTTCCTTTTCAAATTCCTTTTATTGTCCGGATTGCATCATCAAACATGCAGGGATGTTTCAAGGCTTTCCTAATTTGTTTTTCATTGTTGGCGAGACATCTGACTGTAAAATCAGGATAGAGTCAGGAGAAGGGGATTGTGGGTAAGGCTGAGGAATGGCACTCAGGTTGATAAAGGGTTTCTGATTTCTCTCAATCCTCTGTCATCTTCCTTCTCCTAATCGTTGTCTTCATCAGGGGTTGATTTTGGAGAGGTTGTGCTTTGTGGCAGTCTAGGAGCCATGGGTCACCCTAAGCCAGAAGCGTTCCAGTGTTACACTGTCTGAAAAGAAAGAGAAAATGAATTTAAAAATGAATCATTCAAATAATAAATAAAAAAACATGATTTTATGTAGTCGTATACATAGCTGGGGGGCTGAAAATAATGAATAATTTCAATAATTAATTTCAATAACATTTTGTCTCCATCACATCTTACATTCATACAATACAATACAATACACTTACATCTTACAAGTTCAAAAATAGGATTCATCTATTCATTTTAGTCAGATTTCTTTTTTTAAAGTCCCTGTGTGACATTTTTTTCTACAACTTTTTGCTACCTAATGAAGTTAGTTAAATATCAATTTATATTGATTGATTGAATCAACTATTGAGTTATGACATCATCAAACACACATCACAGCAATTATCTTAAAGTGAATGCTTTGAGAATTTGTTCAACAAAATTAATAAAATTCTCAATCAACACAGACATCACAACTAATAAAGGATGAATGCTCAGCATACAGTGGACACTGTTTTACACACTACATGCATTTGTTATTTTCAGTGGTGAACAGTATGCATTGTGAAAACTAAAAGAGCAAGAGTCTTTTATATTACACCCCAGTAAAAAAGGACTTCTCTAGGGATTTAAACCAAGAAAGTCTCCAGGGGTGAGCGAGTTTCCCCGGAGTGACATAAGCTGAACCCTTCTTCGCCTGTGTGTTTAGTGAGGCTTTGACCATGACCCGGAACAACTCCATAAACAAACCGCCTGTCACACGCATTACTCACTCCAACAGAGTAATTGACACATCAAGAAACCAATCATAAAAGAGACCTGTCCCGCCCTTTCACGCTTGTGCGGCCAGTGGAATCAATAACCTGGACCAGCAGACAAGGAGAAGAGCGACTCTAGCACGAGAAATGCAACACTGAACTGGTTTAGTGCGTCACAGATGAAACATGCTAAAGTTGTGCAAAATATATAAGCTTGATCTGTTCCCAACATGTGAGAAACCCAGCATGTGATTGTGTAATGCTCAGAGTACATTATCTCCTGCACAAACAGGGTTGCGTAATGTACATGCAGACAGTGTACCCTTCTCTGTGCAGGTGGCCTATCTGTGTTTGCTCCCACACACACTCACGCTCACACATACTGTACAAGAAGACCATGATGCAATGCAGAAATTGCACACACATGCATTGGGGTACGATACCAAAAGATGGACAAGGTGTTCCCAGTATTCCTTGTACATCCAAGGGAAAAAAGAGGTTGTCTGAAAATATGCTACTCATAAACAAACAAGCTTCTGTATTTTCGAGTTGAGCGTGTGTGGGATTGGAGGTGGGGCGGCGCTCTATTTCTGGTTCCACTCGGTCTCTTCCCTGTTCTCGCTCTCTTTCTTGTTCTGTCTGTTCTCTCCAGAGAGGTAGAGAGGTCTGGGAGAGGTAGAGGCAGTAAAAGTGTCACCGTGTAATGAATGGGCCCCTGATGGAGGGAGAGAAAGAGAGTTGGGGGGGAGGAAGAGGAGAGACTGGTTGTTATTTGTCTGAGATTGAGGGAGGATAGCTAATGATGTGAGGCATGTAAACCTGAAGTGGCACTAAACCATTTGTGTGTGTGTGTGGGAACCAGTGGGACCGTCCCGGTCCTGGATAACGGGAGATAAAGTGGGAACACAGATGTAGTGTTTCTGGGCCAGCCAGGTGTCACATACTGTATTGTTTGCAAATGTCTGAACATAGATAGGAAAGCTTTCAGTTGCACAGTCTCAACAAGGGTACCACTCCGCAAGTCTTTTCCAGGGACACCGGAACCAGAGGGGTTCTTGTAGTCTTGTCTGATTTTATGTTTAGTGACTTTGTTCTCTCGCACTAAAGCAAATTTCTAACAGATAAAGGTATAGGCTTATCCCTACTGTAAAGCAGAAGTCTTATCCTAGTGTCTATCCGCAGATCTACTAGGAGCGGTAGATCTGCACTTGATCTCTGCATTGAAGTCCATCTCCTATCAAACTCTCCACTCGGGTGATTTATCGAGGTTACATGTTTTAGAGAATCTCGACTCTTCATAGCCGTTGCGGTATCATAGTCCCAGCAGCCCTTAAACACTTGGCAAAGATTGACAATCGCCTGACCTACAAAAAGGACACAAACCTTTTCTAAATGCGTCTTAAATGCACTGAGAACAAACAAAACCCAATAATAACATGCACTAAACGATGTTGACAGTGTGCCACAGGTGGCGTGGCATCTGAGGTTTCTGCCTCAAGGCCTTCCGGAAAACTGTTGGTTTCCATCCTCTACTCAAGCCTCTCTACCTCCGGGGAAGTCTGGGTGGCAATCATTTGGGTTTTATGACCCTTTTCTGCCTCCCCAGCAGAAGCAGCAAATGCTCAGCTGGGTCTAGACAGACGCTGGTGATATTGTTCTCCTCAAGGCATAGGTTGGCATACAACAAAAACAACAGCTTTGCCTCCAGAGTTGTGCCAAGTCTGGCCCCAATGATGTCTTGGATACACTAGTTGTTAAACAGATACATTTTTATTTGCCAAACTAGACTATATAAGATGTAGATATTTGGGAACTAGCCATATGTTGAGAATCTACAAGGTGTCTTTCAGTAAGTCCACCATCAGAGTTTGGTCGAGAGTGTAGTCAGGCTACGACGGGCAGGTCGTATAGGCCAAGTATAGGCCAATACCAAAAAAAAAAAGATCTTATCCTCCTTTAAAGTCAAAGACTTGTGTAATCCAAGCTTTCCTTTTCCCAAATCCTAGAGAGACATTATGTGAAAACCAGCAAGAATGATCTCAACTGCTTCAATAACCATGCGTGTTCTGCCAAGAAGACCTTTGTGTCCGAGGCACCGGAAGATTCATGAGTGGATGTTTTTCTCCTTTCTTCAACAGAGCCTTATTGATCATTGTATTGGAATCATTAGATAGTAAATCAATGCTGTTTCTTTCTGCGCGCCGCACAAGTGCACCGTTCTTCTAAGGCCGGCCTTGATCCTCGAAACAAAAATGTATATGCACTAACTCACCTCACTTTCTTTCCACAAATCCAGCTTGAATAATCTTTATATTTCACAGCAACATTCTCCCCCTTACATTCATCATAGTTCTACACATTTGTTTTAGCATTCTTTAAGTACCTATTTCATAATGGGTTTTTTTTGGGTTGTTTTAAGGAATTTTTTTTAAAGTACCATGACATGATTATGATAAACATTTAGTACCATGTTATATATCATAATACCATGGTATTACCATCATCTATCATTAATTACTTTGGTACTTTTTAGTGTGTCTGGTTGTGGTACACACCATCTACGCAGCAAGGACACAAATAATCCCTGATTTCCGCAGTAAAAACTGTAATGTAAAGAACTTCAATGTTACTGATATGGCGATACGCATTATACGGTCCCGTCCACGACAGGCCAGTGTAGTGATGCAAGACAAAAGGTGACTTTCAGAGGTAAACGGATCTCCCATTGACCCCAGTATGTGTCTGCATCACTTCCTGTACGCACAGCCCCGGCTGTAACCAAAAGCCTTTCCCTGAACACTCACAATATATCCGCTTAATCTCCCCCCATTTACAATGACACACCCAATCTGTATCACTCTCCCATTCCCTCTGCCTGTCCAAATAGAGGAAGAGAGGCATCATGACATCATGTCCTGTAACAAAGCCATCATGGCAGCTGATGGTGTGCGAGCGCCTGCCTGATCTCTGACCGGTTCGCTTCGGGTCTGATCGCTCCACATCTGTGGAAACAGAGCCGTACCACATGCCAGGTGTTTAATATCAGCACTGCGTGGTGCAATTACCCCGCAGAAATGAGCTTTTAATTCCGTTTTATTGGCCCAATATTGCTTCTGGTGTTTAGGTTTTTAAACATTATAATTAGTTTTGAAAAGATTGGTCGACCTCATTCTATTCCACAATACCCCATGGCTTTAAACAATGCTCAGCGGTGGCGTGGATGCAGGTTTCTGGAAACGCCTGGGTTGCGGTGAAACATGATTTTAATAGCGCAGTAGAGCTTTGAGACAGCTGGCTAGAGAAGCACTTATTGGTGAATATGGAGAATTAATGCTGCTAAAAATATAAAAAGAATATGATTTTAGTGTTTTGGAAACAATTTCAGTAACCTATTTATGCAAAATGAACGTGGAAAATAGTTGGGAAAATGCACTGAACATTTAACTAGACAAAATGTGCTGATGCAATAAAACGATCTATCTATTGCAGGGCTTTTAAATGCGTTGAAACTGTATGTGGAAAAAGTAGTGTGATTTTAGAATCAGGCAATCAAAATTAAATAATAAACTAAAGGTGTCACAAATCATATTATTCAATTAGTAACTTAGTTCTAGTATTAAAATATGAGATAAAAAAAAAAAAAAAAATCCTGCTCAGGATATATTTGATTTTGGATTATATATTATTGCTTTTTTTATCTCTCTTTTTCACAAAACCAAGTAGATTTCTTTATAATTTGCTGTTAAAAAACTCCTATTTGCTCCTCTATGATTGGGTCTGAGACCCCAGTTTAAAACACAAACAAGCACAATACATCCATCTCTTAATCCAAGTAGTTTATTATTCCATTGAAATTAATATTGGCTTTAGGAGAATAATTACATCTTATTCTTAAACTTGCACAGGCTTAGTGGGCTGTGAAATGCCAAAGTGTGTAGATATTTTTAATGAATATGATCAATCGTACGGCTCTCGGAGGAACAGATACACTCGATAGAGAGATGCGACCTGGAAAATTTATGATCCACGGCCATCCATAAACTGTCACCTCTCCAGCGCTCAAGATTAGCATGTGATTAAAATGTAGGTCAATATTTATTAAGAGCCGTTATAAAGTCAATGTTGGTTTTATGAAATCCAGTAGCTGACTGCGAGAGAAGTTTATGACTAGATAACGCATTTCTTCAGAGCTACTGCGCACTCGGAGGCTGTTTATAGCAGACGCATATATATATATATATATTCTGTTTAGTAAGGAAATCTATTTTTTGCAAAGTTTCATGTGATGCTTGTGGGTGAGATTTAAAGTAATGGAAACCGCTTGCTATGATCAGTCCGGCAAAACTAGTTCGCTCCGAAAATTAAATGTACTCGTTTTAAAGCACTCAGACTTTTTATTTCAAAATGAGACGTTTTGTAGAACGTTCACGCTGCTCTTTTCCCTACAGCGAATCTGCCAAGCCCAAAACATGAGGCAAAAAAGCACCATAAGGGGAAGATTTTCAGCAAATAATGTCAGTTTGTTCCCCATTTGGACTAATTGAATGTTTTTTTTTGTTTGACAGCCACTGATTTCGGGAAAAGCGCAGCATTAACATTCTGCTAAACTGCGTGTTTTACAGAAGAAAAAGGTCATATGGTTTGAAACGACATTTTTGGGTGAAGAAAGTCCTTTATAATCTCTGCTTGCAGGCCTGCATTTTTGTTTTAAATGGCACAACTTCAGCACAATGAACGATTAGATGCATTAAAGACAGTTTTACCTTCTTTTTTTTTCACAAGGCACAAGCTGAATTTTATATCAAAGCTCTCGTGCAAGTGGTTTCTGCCGTCAAAGAAACTCTTCTGAAACGCGGGGAGAGTTTCAACACACCCGAGAAAGCAGATCCTAATCTGCCGTGCCCCTCTTCTTCCTCTGTGTGTGACACACTTTCACACACTCGACAGGGCAGGGCGTGATGAAGTGCGCGAACACTCGCCTGCTATTATAAGACAATAAGATAACAAGCTCTCTTATTCATTCAGAGGAGAATTTCAAGCGGCAGAAATCAGAGGAAAGCACGGCCGCCTGCGCGGGACATTTTTCCAAATTTATCTCCGCTGTCTCTTGACGTTTTAGTCGAAATACTGCCGGTGAAAAAGCTCTGCTTAGCACGAGACGAGTTGACCTTGTAAACCTTGACTTATTTTGTTGGCTCTTTGTGCGTGAGGGAGGAAGGGAGGGCGAGAGACCAGGGGAGAAGTCGTACCTGTCATGCCTTTCAAACAAAGAGAAAAACGAGCGCTCGGCCCCAACTACAATTATTCCCTGCTGTCTGGAGATTCATCAGCGAGAGAGAGAGAGAGAGAGAGAGAGAGAGAGAGAGAGAGGAGGAGAAACTGCGGAAAGAAAAATCGAGAGTACCAGAAACCGAGCGAGTGCAGAGAAAGGAAGTGGAGGAGAGATAGAGCGAGCGGAGGTAAAAAAGGCCAGAAGAAAGAGGATTTGTCAGTGTGCTTTAGTGGAAAGCTCACAGCTAAAGGCTGAGGTGGCAGTAATGAAACATTCATAATCGGCACAGACACGCTTCAACACACTCGCTGACACACTGTTTAAGCACTGCCGCCACTCCAAGGTCACTCACACACACACACACACACACCTGAGAAGAACCAGGGCCGAGCCGTCTGAACGCCAGCTCTCTCACACACACACACACACACACACACACACACACCTGAGAAGAACCAGGGCCGAGCCGTCTGAACACCAGCTCTCTCACACACACATACACATACTGTACACACACACACACTCACACCTGAGAAGAACCAGGGCCGAGCCGTCTGAACACCAGCTCTCTCTCTCTCTCTCTCTCACACACACACACACACACACACACACACACACAGACGAGACATCAGTGTTGTTCTGTGTCAGTCAATAAATAAATGAAAAATCACTTGTTAACTCCTTAGCATTTCTTTCTTTCTCCTATATCCCTGATTGTGTTTAGCATGTAAACAGCAGTGTTCAAATCCCCACTCACTACACACTTTTGACTTCGATGCCTCCTTTTGTTCTCCACAGGGAAAAATATATATATCATACACGTTTCAAGTGAAAAGATGTTGGAAATTATGACAGAGATCTCAGTTTAACTGTTTTCTCTCCACTGACGGAAATGTCTGTCCGTGTTTCCACTGTTGTGTGGTAGGGGGCGCTATAACACACCTCCTGGAAGAGTGCTGAGTCCCCTGATCTGAACACAGGTGAAGAACAAGCAGAAACCAGCGATATCATACGTGATCACATGTAACATAACATTAAACAGCATATAAGTCAAAGCGGCGGAATGATCCTGAATGAAATGTGGACTCGGGACTGCAGGACTGTGAAGCTTGAGGTGTTGATGGACTCGAGTTACTCCATCTGTGTCTTAATCATCGTTCCGGATCCCATCCAGATTTTTGATCAAAATGTTGCTTTTTTTTTTTTTTTTTTACGAAACTTGCCCACATTCAAGTATTAATTTGCTAGATTTGCATTAAGCTAGAATACTTTTTTTTTTTTTTAAAGCTGAGTCTGTTTTTTTATTATTATTTTTTATTTTTATATTGCATATTCAGATACTCATACAACAAAATATTCTGGGGGCCATTCAACTTTTGTGAAAATTATCTCTTTTTTTTGGAGGTAAAAAAAAAAAAAAAACGCTGGTGGGGAAAAGTAAAAAAAACAAAACAAAAGGATCTGAAGACATTGATGTGAATGTGATTTCCTCCACAACTTTTTAGACCGATTTTATGTATTTAACAGAAATTGTAGTTATTAAAAATACAAATACTTTTCATCTGTTTACTTTTTTTTCTCCAATTGCTCTCCACTCGGGGCCTCAGCAAAACTCTCACGATGACCAGCATTAAACGAGCTAAAGCCACACACACATAAATACATTTCTTATTTTAATTCACACCTTCTTTCTTTTTGAACCAGAATTCCTCCAGTCTTTAATATGTAAGTTTTATAGACCTGGAAAATCCTGTAGTAAATTCTTATAACTTAATAAAAAAAAAAAAAATTTGTTTGTATTTATGCCGAGCTCCAAACTAATGTTACGGGCTGTAAACCGAGAGTGAGAGAGGCAGAGATCGTGTGGAGGTGTGAAGCGCTGAGAAACTTCCAGCAATCACAGCTGTGTAACTGTCAGGGTCAGCGAGATCGCCACACCTGGAACAACATCAGTACTGGACTTCAGGGAAATAATGAAATGCTATTAAAGTGTAGAATATGATCTATAAAAGCGGTGTGTGTTTCTCTCTCTGTCACCTGCCTCTCATTAGATCTGGTGTTAGGAGCCGCCATCTTCTGTCCTCAAGCTCGTTTTTCTCTCTTTCTTCCTTTCTGCAGTGTTACAATCAATATCTATCAAAGGTATTACGCAAACAGATTTGTCACCAGCACACAGAGACACAGCGGTTTAATAGTTGGCATAGTTGACATGCGGGTGAGCAAACAGAGACACAATGATGTTTAAAGACATTTACAGAGTTGCTTTTTAAAATTGTTGTGGCCAAATGTTATATTAAAGGTCCGTTGTCCTGTTTCCAGCAAGAGAGGAGAGATTCAGCACACCCCAGAAAATAGATATTACATAGAAATATGAATTCGCCACAACACACACAGTGACGCAGCAATTTAAAAGCATCAACTGAATGAAAAAAAATAAAAAAAAGACAAATTCTGTCGTCACTTGCACACCGAATGTTGTCCCAAACCTGCATAACTTAGAAAAGAAATTAGGCAGAATGTCTGTTCCTTTCCACAGAGTGAAGTGAAGCTGAGTCAAAAACACAAAGACTCTTGCATTATATTTCAAAGCTTTGTTTGAGAAACAGAAAGGCCCGGCTTTTACAATGCTTTGAATATGAATTTCGGTTTGTTCCTCACACAAAGCTGTCAAATGAGTTTAGAAGACTTTGCTCATGAGTCATACTGACTGCTTTTATCATAGTTGTATGTATTTTGTTGTTGCTTTTGGAGATCGCCAGCCCTCGTTGAGTGAAAAGAGCAGCGTGAACATTCTGCTGAACATCTCCACAGAAGAACAAACGAACCAAAGCTCTCTGAAACGAGATGAACGCAGTGCATCCGGATAATGAAGCGCCCCCTCTCGAGTCTCTGAGATCTGTGCATCTCCTGGCTGTTTTCTGTATGATCTAATGATGTCCGTGAATAAGTGTGAGCCGTTAAATACTGAGGCTCAGCTAACTCTGAAGTGCTAAAGCCACCCAAACTAGACTTAACAAGAGCCAAACCAAAGACTGATCTTCACCCACACCAGCTGTTACAGTGTGTGACGGAGAACACGAGCATCTGTGTGCAGTCGCTGCACGCTGAAACACACACCGCCTGTCGCTGTCAATCAATCATCTATCCTCATGATCATCTCCTGTTTATGAGGAACTAATCATGTCACTAATCATATATCACGGCTGCTGTGTAACAAAATACTTTATATATTCTAATAATAAACTGAATTTATTTTTAAATAAATATACAGTAATTTCAATAAACTATTTTTATGCTAAGCACCAGTTGTTTACAGTTGTCAGGCAATATAACGATGAACAATCATTTTGTGACGTGCTGGATTACATAATCAGATTCCTAAAATGAAACATTTCTAATTGGATTATATTACATTTTAAGAATCTCTACAGTTACTTTTTTTTATTTATTACGTGATTACTTAATATTCACAAAATTTCAATAAATGATTCATATTTCACTGATTCTCCTATTTTTTTTATTCTCCCTAATTTTATCTTGTCAATTTTCCTTTCTAAAAAAAAACGATTGCTTTATGTTCGGAAAGTCTTCATAAACAAGTAAAATATTATTTCTTATTTTTATTTTTAAATACATATTTTTTTCTTTTAATTTAAGATTGTTAAGATTTTAATAATTATTAGCTTTTCAAGTCAAGTCACCTTTATTTATATTACACTACAGATTGTTTCAAAGCTGCTTAACAGTGATAACAGGAAAATAATGCAAAATAAATAAATAAAATAATGCAACAAAAGCTGTCCGTTTACGAACCCGCCGCAGTTCCTACACAAACCTCAGTTTGAGAAAGCCTGATGTATGTTCAATGCACTTCATGTTGTTGATAATACAAAAAAACTGGAATACATGTTCCTTCCATTTGCATTTTTATATTAATATGCTGCACGATTATTCTATTCAAATCAATGTGATAAATGAGTAATCCAAAAGTAATCCGATTACATTACTTTAAATGTGTAATAGATGTAACTGACTACAATTTTCATGTAATTTGACTAGAGTAATGGATTACAGTTTGTAAGTAATTAATCAGCACTGATGAGAAATTGCGATACAATTGATTTTTGCGATAAATTTGATGCACATGCATTTGTTTGGATGTGTTTACTATAGCTGTTGAAGTCAACCTGAAATGTTGCGCTCAACAACTTTTTTACTTCCATAATCTGTGTTTCAGAGTGAAACCGGAGTCATGGGACTTGACTGAATCCATCAGGATTTCTATAAAGTCTTTATATAAAGAGGGTGACGTCAGCGAAAACTAAAAGTTTCTGAGCCAAGCTTCAAAAGTTATGTTACCAAATCAAATATACATATTTTTTTCTTCTAAATAACATGCATGGAAGAATCTTGCACAATAAAGCTCGATGTGTCGTTAAATATTCACATGAATGATGCATCCACCCGTGTACTGGTCATCTCCGATCCCCCCCCGTTCCTCATGCTTTTGATATATAATTCATCCAAAACACATTCCACTAATAAGCCGTATGATCATTCTGTTGACGGCGCGCTACAGTAAGTATATTAATGTAGATGCAAACAGTGGACATCAGCGTTTCTGCGAGTGTGTGTTCCAAACACACAGCGAGATCCTCGTCTACCAAACGCTCGTTTCTGCAAAACTCTCGGCAAATAAACCGCAACAGCCGTGACGGATCTCGCAAGGTTCAAACAAACTCATCAGCTATTGTCTATAACAGTAGGGCCGCCTGGGCGACAAACAATGGGATCCATATGTTGATGAGTTTCTGAGCCATATGTGATAAATAAAAAACTGAGAAATGAAAGGCGGAGGAACAGGCAGGCGTGGCGAGAGGAATCTGTCCGTCCAGAAGGAGAGTGTGTGCGAGTGTGTGCGAGAGTGTGGACCGAGAGGAGGTGGGGGTCTCTCCCGAGCGTCTGCTATCCCGGGAATGCAAACGAGCCGATCTGCTCCGTACAGGAGACGAGTGAGAGAAGCAGAGAGAGAGCGAGAGCGAGCGGGATTGTCAGCTGGTGACGGCACTCACACAAACCACTACCTAATGACTCCATTCATTCACATGCCTCCCAGTTCCTCCTACTGGTGTCTTCCAGCTGCATTTCCTCTCTCTCTCTCTCTCTCTGTGAGTGTGTGTGGTGTTTAAGGGCCGAATCCCACCGAGGGGCCCTGCATCCCGACACCGCTGCCCACGGGAGCCCGAGACTTGCTCAAACATCTGATCAGCTTCAGAAACAGCTCCCAGATCCGCTCACAAACATCCCACAACACAGAGAACATGGAATACAAGCGCATTCAACACAACATTAACTATCATGTATTCATGTATAGGCCTACTAATGATATTATTTATTAATTAAATAATAAAAATGACTAAATACGTGAAGAATATGGCAATGTTATGCACTTTTTGTGTGAGTAAAAGCTGTGTAATATAAACTTATACTTACTAAATAATTCTAACTCTTATATTGTAATGGAATTATTATATTTTTTATTATGTTTTTGCTGTTTTCTCTCTCTCTCTCTCTCTCTCTCTCTCTCTCTCTCTCTCTCTCTCTCTCTATATATATATATGTATGTGTGTGTGTGTGTGTATGTATATATATATATATATATATATATATATATATACACACACACATACATACATACATACATACAGTAGCAATCAAAATTATTCAACCCCCATTGCAAAATTTACAGACTCAAGTCAAACAAAAGTAATTGAAATAGCTCAACACAACAAATGTTTCAAGTGGTTTCCCCAAATTCAACTGAAAATGCAACTTTTAATGACTTCGGCAGTCTCAAAATTAGTTGTTGATAGCTGCCTTGTTCTGCCCCGTCCAGGTAGTGTAACCACTGTTTGTTTAACTGTGAACTCGCAAACTTTGCTTCCTACTTGTTTCTATAGGAACATTTAGTGCCTTCGCTCTTTTTGTATCCTGTTCCTTGCTTGTAAAGGGCGATGATATCTTCTCTTATCTTTTTGGACCATTCTTTTGACTAAGCCATATTTCTAACATGCAGTCAAACGTGACACTCAACAAACATCGCCAGTTCAGATATTTCATGTGTTCTAGCTCAAGCACACCTGGTGCAACTAATGAAGCCCTTGATTAGTGAGACAACACCTGTTTTGCAGATTTGCGCTGTTGTGAGGGACTCTATTCAGGGGGTTGAATAATTTTGAGACTGCCGAAGTCATTAAAAGTTGCATTTTCAGTAGAATTCGGGGAAACCACTTCAAAAATGTGTTGTGTTGAGCTATTTCAATTACTTTTGTTTGATTTGTTCATTGCAAACATCTGAGAGTCTGTAAATTTTGCCAATAAACCTGATTTTCAATGGGGGTTGAATAAGTTTGATTGCAACTGTGTATATATATATACAGTAGTCAACAGTTGAAGTGGATCAAAAAAGTTAATCAAAGTTGTCCTAAGTTGATGAAAGGTTTTGATCCACTTCAATTGTTGACTACTGTATATATACATATATGTCCACACTTTAGGGTCTCATACTCACTGTAAAAAATAAATAAGTAATGACAACATATTTTTTACTTTGCTTTAACTTTTTTTATAAGTTATACAAGATTCAACAATTTTTTTGTAAGTCATTTTAATGTAATTTAAGTTTAAATGACTTATACATCCAAGTTGATTGTACTTAATTTAAGGCAGCAACTATTAACTAACGATTAACTGCAACTTTAGCGAGAGATATTATAAACATTCGTGGCTTAAATTACTTCCAGTTCATCACATTGGAAACGGAAGGTCGAGTCAAGCGCAGTGCATTGTGGGATACAGTATTCCACTGAGTAAGATCTGTGTGTTGCACATTTGATCAAATCTGCACAGTAAACACTCGATAGCTGATCTGTAGCGCTCGGCACGGCACGTTTCAGCGTCACCTTGCGCGGGAGTGACCGTCCACTCCTGTGTGCCAAAACGTGGAACAAAATATCCAGTGTTTGTCTTTGAGCCTGCCGGGAAGCGCTGATCTGTGACGGCAGATTTTCCTGAACGATAGAAACAGGAAAAAAAGAATGTGTGTTTGAAATGCTGCGGAAATAAAGGCATGAAACAAGCAATTGTATAACACAAAGAAAAAAAAAAAGAAAAAAAGTCATTAACCGCAGCGGTGGGTTTGTCGTAGGCGGAGGCGATTGAGATCGGGAGATCTTCTACATGAGATAATCTAATTCCCCGTAATCCCTGGGCAAATATGACTTCAGCTAATCTCTGCATCAATATTTGGCTTTCCTTTTTAATTATCACATCAAACAGAGTGGAGTACGAGCAGAGCGAGCGAACGCTAAGCCGGAGAACATTTCTGCTGTTGTCCTGTTTGCGCTCGATTGACATTTGGCAACATGAGCGGCGTCTCCTCGCGAACCCAAACGCTCTCCTCGAGTCTCCTGGATCACACTGAAGCGCTCACACAGCAAACACACGCCACAACATACTTACAAAGTTCCCAGACTCAGCAAGTCCCGCAGACTCGGCGTGATTTACACGGCCGGAGGATTTATAGCGCTTCCAAAGAACATAATAACACTTGCAAACATAATAATCATCTGGAGAAATAGAGAAAAAAATCTCTGCCTTTGTTATCTTACAATTACCATTGTGTACTTTATTGCATAATGGGTCTCAACAGTGCAGTTAATGGTATTACTGGCACTAGACCAGCGCTCGGCCTGTAAATAAACATAATGGCACTTTTTAATAAATTACTTCACCTCGACACAACAATAATTTAATCACCCTTATGAAAGAGGGACAGGTTGACAATGCTGGATTTATGATGTTATAGATTAGTCATCATCATTACTCTTGGATCTGTAATATATTTCTCAGATGAATTTGCTAATGTGCCGTCGCTGGCTAAAATGAATATTGGCCGGCCACTGCTCTCTTAAAACGCTGGCAGAGAGACGCCTTTCATATGGTCAGATCACATTTACTGCGTTTGATTTAAGTTACCTCGCTTTTACCCGAGAATACTGCTCTTATGCTCTGAGCTGAGCTTCTGGGAGACTCGTAAAAAGAGTCGGGAACTTCACTTTTGGGCCTCGGAACATTTGAAATATTGGCTTTTGCATTTTACAGTTTTCTAACACTGAGTTATATTTCATATCTGAAGTAAAAAAAAAAAAAAAAAAGCATTATTATATACATTATTATTATTGTTATTATTATACAATATTAATCATTCATATAAATATTAAATATGATTTTTTTAAGACTAAAAAATATATAAAATATATCTATTGCAAAACCTAATAGTTATTACACTACCATTCAAAGGTTTGGGGTTGGCCATTATTTATTTGAAAAAGCTTTACTGTCAATTTAATGCATCCTTACTGAATAAAAGCATTCATTCCCCCCCCCCCCCCCCCCCCCCAAAAACACACGTTTGAATGGTATTGTATATTAAAAATACCATATTTTGAAATATGCTGCTGTATTTTGTGTGCACAATGACTAGTTTCCAAACATCTATAGCGTAGAGGACGTCTGTGCGGTCGAATTATTGATGAATGCATGAAATGCTTTGCGATATAGTTCTGCTTCAGTTATAAGCTGTGTGTTTTTTATGAAGGGCAGGTTTTTTAATGACTTGATATGGAAGCTAACATTGATATCGACTTCTGACTGATGGCACGTCAGCAAAATTTCATGGCGTGGAAAGTCTGCGTTTTTTTTGCGAATGTGTTAACGTATGGATGAACTAAATATAGGCGAGCGTTTGATGGTGCGGATTGGGTTTCATCCTGCTCACACACACACACACACACACACACACACACACACACACACACGCACGCCCTGCATGATAAAGGTGACCTGATGGCTTTGATTTCAGCAGATTGATTGAACCAGGAAGACACGGAGACGGCGAGAGGTCAGCGTTCCCAGACCTGCTGACTACTACCTAGTGCACTTCAGACCTGATCGACACTAACCAGACCTGCTGACTACTACCTAGTGCACTTCAGACCACATCAACACTAACCAGACCTGCTGACTACTACCTAGTGCACTTCAGACCTGATCGACACTAACCAGACCTGCTGACTACTACCTAGTGCACTTCAGACCACATCGACACTAACCAGACCTGCTGACTACTACCTAGTGCACTTCAAACAACTAACAGCCCTGAATGGACAATGACGTGTGCTTTAGGGCTTGACATTTCTTGATAAAGAACAATTTCTCCACATTACAAAGTTGTTTTACTTGGATTTGTCACATTATGGAAGTAAAATGCTATGCCGAACTCATTTCACACTGACTTTGTAAACTGCAATAAATAAATAAATTGTGAAAAACACAAAGAAACTTAAACTTTAACCTAAAATCTTGATATAAAAATATTACAAACTATTTGTCTACAGTATCTGCATTCATACAGCTGGGAATATGACACATGTCAAGGTAAAGTCTGCTTTGCATTACTAAACTTACTGGATCCCTCTGATCTTTCACTGAGTGTGTGTTTGTGACAACACACTGATTAATTATGACGTTAATAGAGGTTTAAATTAAGCAAACTTGTACGGTCTGTTCACACCAAGAGCGAGAACTATATGAGCGTCCACAGCAGCGGAAGATATCGTTCATTTATTCAGGATTGTCGTCTGTCTCTTTAAATGCTCGAGCTCGTTAAAGCAGGACTGATTCTGATTGGCTGTCAGTGTTTATACCGTTCATCATCAGCTGGATAAAATCGTTCTGAAAGTGATTCTAATGATATCGTTCCTGTGTGCCGTTATCGTTAAAGCTGTGGACTCTGATATTATTTAGTATTTGAGAAAGATTACGCATCACTCGGTCACCTGACCTCAGATCACTTTGCATTTCCTGTTTATGTTGTGAGTGTTCAACACGACTCTGCTGATGTGCAATTACCCATGATTCACTCGCTCAATAAAATCATTCATGAAAGCGTGAAAACAAACAAGACTGAAGCCGGTCTCACTTTAAAATAAGACTAGAAAAAAAAAAAAAATCATATTAATATTTATTTGGTTGATTAATTAATTGTCATTATTTTTCCCATGTAAAAATATACTGATTTTTAAACTTAAATAGAAGATCCTTTCTTTGTGCAGTCCACTGTACTCTGCAAATATGAGATTCAAGTATAAAACCGCCGGTTTAATCATGTTTCTACTGATGAGGGTGTTCCAGACTGACATCATCACAGTTGGACACACCGGAGCATCTGATTGGCTGATTAATGAAATCGTCTTCAGTGATTAGCATGAGCTTTAAGACCCTGGATAATGACAGTTATGGCCTGCAGTGAGTCCGTCACGCTGACCCTCCCCTGCGGCTCCAATTAAACACGAGCCCGTTAAAGTGTGTGTGTGTGTGTGAATGAAACTCATCTACAGGAGGAACACACTCTTAGCAAACACTTTACTGCACAACTTCATGCATTCACTGCGATACACCAGCTGAAAATGCCTCAAATGTCACATCTTACCCTTATTACTCTTTAAACTGCAGATTTTATAAAGTGATTTGAATTCCTTTTTGGGTCAGAGACAGTTCTGGGATGTCAATGTGACAGGTGAACAAGACATCAGACAAATAAATAAATATATGTATATATATATATATAGTGTGCATATCTTGTGATTCGCTCGACATCTACTTCAAGTTAGACCGTATAATGATCCACACTGGAAGACTCTTGGACATCAGAGGTAAACTTTGCATTACTTTTGTAGTGGCTAGCAGAATTTCTAAAATCATAACTATATTTGTATGATTGGCGATCTGTTAATGTAATGCAGTGTGTTTATATGCGACTGGGTAATAGTTCAGTCATTCACATGCAAGAGGCATATTTTACTATCAAAATAACACTAAGGGGTCGGGATTACGCTCTCATTTTACGTGTTAGATTATAATTGCATTCGCAGGAATTCATCACTTTTTATGTCTTATATGTGAACTTAACAAGTTATGAATAATATTATGAATTATAGATGGCAAAAATCAGGGAATTATGAGTAGCCACTTTACTGAAGCACACATGAAGACATGCTTGAGGAAAAAAGGTTATGAATACTGAATTTGTTCTGGGCAGCGCAAGGAAAAAGGAAAGGAAATAAAAATAAGTAAAAAAAAAAAGACTGACGGATGGAAAAAGGAAAAATAAATAAATAAAAAGGTGAAGAAAAGGCAGAAATCTTAGTACACAAACACACACTGAGACGCACGCAAGCAAAAGCAAACAATAAATCACTATCACACACTCCTGGTGTAAGAACACCCACACACATCTCTCCTCCGTCGTGCGTGCGTGTGTGTGTGTGTTTGCTGTATAAATCATGCTGACATCAGCGTCGGTGAAAGTAGCCGGAGCTGGAGTCCTTCAGTGAGACAGACGGAGAGAGAGAGAGAGAGAGAGAGAGAGAGAGAGAGAGAGAGAACGAGGGAGATGATCACTTCGACCTGGGATAACCGATTCCCGTTTCATCATTCCATGACATTCCGTGACATTTAAAAAGCCATTAAGGCCCGTGGCCGTCGGTCCCGCGTCCGGTGCGCAGATCATGTGATCATGTGTGGCTGGACTCACCGATTACACTGACACCACCGACACAAATATGACTTTAGAATACTGACAGCTCGTTAGATAGCATATTGTGTTGTGCTGTGACCGCCATAAGGGGCTGCGTTTATCAAGCATTAACAAAAGTATCATGGTGGAAACCAACCAACCTGGTAATAGCAGAGTGTGCCTTGTTAAAGTGAGAACCGACATAGGTACACTCATCTTCTCAGAAACATTTTAAGCGATGAGGAAAGTCCCGATGACAGTGACTAACTTTATGATTGATGCCGCTTATATGCGCCCGTCACTTGTCGTAATATAATCTCATCATTTCCCAGAGACTGGCGTGCTCATGCTGATAAGCTCTCGATGGAAACAATGCAGTGCAATCTATTGGGATCTTTTTGTTTCTGCACTATAATTTCTGTGCACCGTCTTCTGTTTCTACATCTATTAGCCGGTTCTAGTACTTTCTGCTCTGGCCTGGGCCGGATTGTCTCTGTACCGTATATATGTCACATAATGTAATGTTACGTGATGTTACTTCACATCACAATATACTTTGGTAACATCACATCACATCACAATACATTTTTTGTAACAGTTGTTACCTTAAGGGATTAGATATAGATGATATACTACATGACATATTTTATATAGATAATAACACCAGTTTATTTATATATATTATATATTTAAATTGTCAAAAATTTGGTAACACTTTATTTTACAGTCTCTTTGTTACACGTTACATGTACTTACTACAGTAATAACAGTATATTTACATTATAGTGATTGTAATACTTGTAAATACATAATTATAAAGTAACTAACCCTAACCCTCACACTATACTAAGTACATGAATATCACTCAGCACTTAATTGTATAATGACACTGTAACAAGGACACTTGTTTTTTCAATCATGTTACATTATGCTGTGTTGTTACATAATTTTGTTACGCTATTACATAAAGTGATGTTACATCCCTTTCCCTGTGACATTATGTTGTGCTATGCCATATCATGTCACCATTTTGTCACATCATGTTGAATTGTACGCTGTGTTGTTATTTTAAGTTGTGCTATGTTTTGTTATGCTCTGTTATATTTGTTCTATGTTACGACGCCACATTGCTGTCAGTTTGTTACATCATGTTGTACTGTATGTTGTTGCATTATGTTATGTTCCATGTTATGTTGTGTAATGTTACACTGTATTTATTTTCATTTTCATTTGCTCTACATCTTTTAGTTACGTTATGTTGCACTGTATCTTGTGTTGTTACATTGTTACACTGAATCTTGTGTTGTTACATTATGTTGCACTGTATCTTGTGTTGTTACATTATGTTGCACTGTATCTTGTGTTGTTACATTATGTTGCACTGTATCTTGTGTTGTTACATTATGTTGCACTGTATCTTGTGTTGTTACATTGTTACACTGTATCTTGTGTTGTTACATTATGTTACACTGTATCTTGTGTTGTTACATTATGTTGCACTATATCTTGTGTTGTTACATCATGTTGCACTATATCTTGTATTGTTACATTATGTTACACTGTATCTTGTGTTATTACATTATGTTGCACTATATCTTGTGTTGTTACGTTATGTTGCACTATATCTTGTGTTATTACATTATGTTGCACTATATCTTGTGTTGTTACATTATGTTGCACTATATCTTGTGTTGTTACATTATGTTGCACTATATCTTGTGTTATTACATTATGTTGCACTATATCTTGTGTTGTTACATTATGTTACACTGTATCTTGTGTCGTGTTTTATATGTATAACACAACACAAGATACAGTGTAACATAATGTAACAACACAAGATATAGTGCAACATAATGTAACAACACAGGATACAGTGTACTAAAGCATGAGTACTTGCTTAGAATTTTAACTATAACCTTTACATTTAAAGTTAATTCATTTAAAATCTACTAAATTGCAACCTCATCAAATGTATAATTACAAATAGCCTATATTCAAACACAACATGACACATACTTTAATATCATATCTATTGTTACTGAGCATCCATCAGTCAGTGCTGGTCCTCACGGTGTGTGAAGGATCGCAGAGATCAGGGGGAATCTGGACACACATGATGCAATGCTGACAGTGATCGTGACAGTCAAAAAGCCACAAACTGGCGAGATGATGATTTGTTTGTACGTTGATGTGGGCTAGTGGTTGAAGATCTGAGCCATCCACCCTTGAAGGCTCGTCATTTAAAACGTCATTTTAGTTTTCTCATGTCTTGTGGTGTGACCAATTTGAATATCTGGAAATATTTTGTTTTGTGTGGATAATAATTAAATTTGAGTCAGTTCCTCGCAGAGAAGCAATCACCCACTCACACATTGATTTTTTTGTTTTTGAATGTGCTTGAGCTTGACAGCCCCAGTCCCCATTCACTTTCATTGTAGGGAAAAGAGCAGCACGAACATTCTGCTAAACTTCTCTTTTGTGACCCTGGACCACAAAACCAGTCACATGGGTCAATTTTTTGACATTGAGATTTATACATCATCTGAAAGCTGAATAAATAAGCTTTCCATTGATGTGTGGTTTGTTAGGATAGGACAATATTTGGTCGAGATACAACTATTGAAAATCTGGAATCTGAGGGTGCAAAACATCGAAACATTGAGAAAATCTCCTTTAAAGTTTTTCATTTATGTTGGCGATTGTGCTGCATTCACTCACAAAATTAAATGTTTTACATATTTACGGCAGGAAATTTGCTAAATATCTTCATGGAACATGATCTTTACTTAATATCCTAATGATTTTTGGCATAAAAGAAAAATCAATCATTTTGACCCATTGTTGGCTATTGCCACAAATATACCCGTGCGACTCGTGACTGGTGACGTGATCCAGGGTCACATTTTGTGTTCTACGGAAGAAGAAGAAGAAAAAAAAATCAAGATGAAAGATGATTTTGGGTGAATTATTTCATTGAAACATTCAAGTCTGCCTTTGTAACAATGCATAAATTATATTCTTTTCATGTCAAATATTCCTCTGAAACATCCAATAACAGTAGCCAAGACACACTGCAAACACACCTCACACGACCAGAAAGAAATCCCCCAGAATTCCTCCACAGCCGCATGAAATACGGCACATTTGCACGTGACAGATGGACAGCGTGAGCATTGTATAGGATTAACTACATGTACGATACAGTAATTACATATGCTACAGCCTTTCATACACGCGCATCTAACGCAAACACTATTTATAGCTGCTAAGCATATTAATTTATGAAGCTTTATTGTTTAGCACACAAGCCGTGCCGTCCGAGAGCCAATAATGCGCTTGACCATACAGCCACGGTGAGAGGATAATTAATGTGAGTATTGATATAATTAAACTCTAATTTACAGGATAAATAGGCCTCATTTTACTCCAGTTAATTGTCTGTTTTTAGATAAACAATTTTGCACGATTAACTTTCTCTCATCCAAACGGCGCACGCTCAATAAAATGTTTTATGGGAAAGTTGAGATGTAAGAGCAAATATGTGTTTTCTTCAGTGTTGAAAAAGACAGCAGTGATGAAGAGTTTCTATCAGAAGAACGACTTCTGTTTCACACACACACACACACACACACACACACACACACGCACACACACGCACACACACACACGCACACACACACACACACACACACACACACACACACACACACGCACACACACACGCACACACACACACGCA
>NC_140233.1:25680804-25723304 GCF_951802725.1 Rutilus rutilus | reverse complement strand
TTAAGATCTGGCGCACAGAGATTGTCGCTGAGGTTTTTGAGGATTGAGCAATCCTCACACACGCACTTTCCCCACAAAGGCCTAGTTACACACACACACACACACACACACACACGGCACACGGAAACAGACTCTAACCTCAAATCTACCAAATTAGAGCACAAGCCAGTGTGAGACTAAAAACACAAAAAGAGAGGTCAGTGATTAGCTGCAACAGACAATCACTACAGAGGACAATACAACCGCACATTCATTTCAGATTTCTTTGGAAAAAATTGGTTAAATGAAAAACACAAAGAATTACAACAGGGAAATACAAGCAAAAACGAGACAAAAAGAACTGGATTACGTTGTGTGAAACGAGGAGTTTTCAGTGTGTGTGGATGTGTGTGTGTGTGTGTGTGTGGTTGGAGGTGTGATAGAGGAACGTATTTTTCGGTGAGCAAATGGCACATTTCAGATTTCCACTTCCACACTTCTCATATCCTCCCTGAAATAAACTGCAGATGTAGCTTTTTAACAACACGTCGAGAACGCAACAGCTCAGCCGCAAGACCACGGTCTGGTCAAATATCAGCGCAGATATGAAGAGCGCTGCAAAACACACACTTGAAGACCGCCGAGCGTCACGCTGAACCAGAACAACTCAACCCGCCTTTAAAAAGTTTTGTGATCGGCAAAAAAAAAAAAAAACTAGTTTGAGTGAAAGCCGTGACCTCGGTGTCAGAGAGTTTTCCATCAGATCTGACCTCTGACCTCTGGGCTCGGACATGCCTTCCACATGAGAGATGAAGATGCTGACAGCGTCCATCAGCGCAAACACACACACAGATCAAACATCAGACACACAACACAGGAATCAGAGGATTCTTCATCAGCGAGGCCCTCGTTATTCTCACCTAAACTCTAAAAATACATATTATTCTCACTTTCATATGTGTTTTTGTTGAGTATCATAAAGATTTTATGGCTTATATCGTATGATATTGTGAGAATATGTAGGAAAAAAAACAGGTCATATTTATTCAGAGGCCCAAACTGAGCAAAAATATGATATTAATAAGGCAGAAGATGAAATGCTGATGCTTGTAATGTAAATCAATCTTACAGTATTAAATACAATATAGTCGTCACTCTATATCTGCCAATAATGTCTTAGCAAGATGATATTTAATGCTTAGGTTTATGATCAAAGCTCTGTAGTTTTAATGCGATTCAATGCAGTGATGATCGATTGATGAAGAAATAAACCTTCCTTAAAAGCCTGATGATCATATTTGATACTCGTGATTTTTCCTAATAAACGATGATTGATAATCAAGAGAACCTGCTTCAGTCCAGCTGAAATATCACTGACAATATCAAAGTTATTACGTTTACTTTATGAAATTTGACCGCAGAAAGACACGTGACGCTCGAGCTGACGTTTCAACAATATTATATAAAAGACTTTTACTTGCTAAAACCATCAGACGACCATCGAGATGATAATTAGAGACATTCATGTGTCAAATTAAACACAGCAGGCCTCAATAAATGGTGAGAGTAAATAAAACACACACTACAGCCATTAGATTCACGCACGTCTAGTGTTTTGCCTAAAGAATCCATTAAAAGCAGAATCCAGAGCTGATGAATACAGTATTAGCTTTAAATAAAACACACACACACACACACATTGACAAAGAATACACAGCACATTTATTCATCCTGGCTCTTTCTCTGATAAGACACACCATTCTCCACGAACACAGATGCATATCAAGATTTATTATTCCAGAAATAACTTCCATTTGTCCGTTCTGAGACGTATCCCAAAGCTAATCTCGCTCTGTTAGCATTCAAATTACCTATTACGCTAGTTAATACAGCGCTGTGTACGAACACCGCTCGAGGTGAGAGGCCAGCCGCTACAATGCTATCATACATAAAAATGCTCTCTATTCATATCTCCGGCATTTAAATTCCAAAAGCTAAACAAGCGGCGTGAATCACGGGCCGCTCATTCTGGAAGGATAATATCGTATGAATATTTGATTGTTTCCTTGAAGGGGTGTTGCGTGGGCTAAACAGAGGAGCGCTAGTTTGTTGACAGTGCGGAAAGGCGTCTCAGGCTGGGATTTTTTCCGCCCTTGTGTGGTTTAAATTACTGATGTTTATCATTTAGCGCTGCGCTAGCACTCACTGATGACACAGTATACTGGTGGAGAGCCGTCAGTCAGTCGCCGGCCTGATGCTGCGCGCGCTAGCAGTTTCACAACGCTAATATGCTACCGGCTCTTGAAACATGGAAAATGTACATGTATTTTTATCCATATCTATTTATTTCTGCGGTGGTTAGCTAAGTGCAGTGGTCTAGCCTGCCCAAGCTGGTCTGGTTTTGATGGTTTTTGACCAACAGCGCTGGGAAACCAGCTAAACATAGCTTGGTCAGGCCACAAACTAACCCATCTCAAGTGTTGTATTTGACACAAGCGTTTCTACGGTCTCGAAATGATCAAATGAACCTCACTCGATCTCCTCCAGGCCTGCTGTCGTCTGACTGATAGTTTACACTGGTTCAGCAAGTAAAAGTCTTTTATACAGCATACAGAACAAACGTCCTCCTTCAGATCGAGCTTCATGTGTCAAATCTGACCTGATTTCATCAAGTAAACGCAATAATAACTTTAATATTGTTTGTAATATTTCAAGATGAACACTTTCTGGACTGAAGCAGCTTAGCTTTACTTGATTATCCATACATTATTTGTTTGAAAAAAATAAAAATAAATAGAAAGTCCTTTCATTATCATCTGGTCTTTAATAATGTTCTCAAAAACATTTATTTCAGAAACATTTTAGTCGAATGTTGGTCTAACATTTTTTTTTTTTTTTTTTTTTTTTTTTAAATGTTACCACTTGTTTCAGAAGTAACGTTCCCATAATGTTCACAAAATGTAACGTTTTCTTGATGTTCACATAATCAAGAAAATACATTTTGGAAACATTTTTTAAAAATCTGGATACTGTGAATGTTCTGATGACCTTCAGAAATAATGTTTTCATAGCATCTTTCAATCATCACTGTATTGCGTTATGTTTACAAAACTACAGAGCTTTGAGCTTTAAGTATCATCTTTCTAAGACATATTATTGGCAGATATAGAGTGATATTTATATTCATTTTTTGTGCTATAAAATTCTCATTGATTTACATTACAAGCATCCGAATTGAATCTTCCTTGTTGTCCGTATTAATATCAGCATCTGCTGCATATTTCTGCTCAGTTCGAGCCTCTGAATAAATCTGAGCTGTTTTTCCTACATATTCTCAATATATAAAACTATATGAGCCATAACTGGTGTCTAAGCAAAAAACACTTATTTATCTACAGATTTCTTATTATATTTTGTCTAAAGGTTCGATAAACTGTAAAAAAAATAATAATACATATCCGCAAACCACCCATCTTATGCTGGTTTAATAATATTCCTGAAATATTTTTTTTTTTTTTTTTTGGGACTTGAAAAACTGAACGATCAAATGCTAAACTTGTAAACAAAAGTACTGTGGTGGTACTATGGTAAAGTCATGGTCAATATCATGGTGCTTTGATTAAGAGCACGGTATTGAATTATTACTGTAATATTTCCATACCCAGAAAACTCCTGAAAAACTGTAAGTGTAATAATTATTTTCCACAATGTTTCACAGTATATACAGTACAAAGAGTGATTTAATGATCTATTATAAAACCCTTGACAATAAGCAGTTGTTGTGGAGCTTGTGGCCTGTGATTTAATAACCCAGCATTTATATTCAACAACATCATACACAGTGCTCACAACACTCAATTAAATAAAGTAACGAGCCCCCGCTCACAAACATTACACATAACGCACAAACATCGGCCTCATAACTAACACAGATGTGTGTATCCACGACGCCTCTAAACGTGAAGCGCGACTGCTCGTCTTCTTTAGGAGGAAGCGTAATCTATGTGTATATCTCTCGAGTCAACTTTCGTCTCCAACAGATCCGGGAACACCTCGCCTCTGTAAAATACGAGCCAGCGAGCTCAGGGAGAAAAGCAGCCCTGCACAAAGGCCGCCGCACTCCTGTGGAAAGAAATATGCAGATGGAAGTTGATGTATGAAATTAACCTTTGCTTTTCTAACTCCTGTCTCTGGCTCTCCAAGCCCTGGCTCACATGTAGCATACAAATGACCGGCCGCCGCTCCTGCATATTGATTCTTTAGTCTCAGGGAATTCGGCTTCCCCTCCTCCTCCTCCTCCTCGTCTGCCTGTGTTTCCCACAAATCTGCGTGGAGGACAGTGGGGAATATGGTTTATGGGAGGAAGGGCTCGTTTCTCTTTTGTGTACACCGTTCTTTAGCATTACAAACTAGCTGCTTCTCACGCCGAGCACGAGTGGAGACGCGCCGCACCGGAAACACACCACAGGGCTTCATAACACCTCAGTGTCTCACAGCACATGTAGTTCAGAAGGACACAGATACAGAAATAAGCAGACATTAAATAATGAACAAATATCGTAAAGGACAGTCAGAGTGAGTAACGTGGGTGATTATGTAGATGATCAGCAGTGGGTGAGTCGGTCGGTGTTGTGAAACCGGTCCTGATCTCCACATGCAGAAGCTGTGAACTAACGCCGGACGCTACAGGCAACAACAGGGCTTTCAGGCACATGAGACTTGGAGATTTTGCGCTTTTTGGCCTTGCATAAAGTGTTTTTTAGGACTGGTGGAAAGAAAACATCCAAAATACACTTTTAAGTGTGTCTTTTAAAGCAATTTATCTATTTTCGTCTGTAGATTTCAAATATCGTACATAACTTTAAAGGCCGTTTTCTCAAAATGAGTTTTTTTCTCTTGCTTCACTAGTTTGATTCCCATCTCTATTCTCAAGGTTTTTACTGAGGGGTTTGTTCATATATAATTGAACAATTATATATGATTTTATACAACAACTTATTCCTAAAAAATGGTGAACATTATTTTTTGGATTATTTTGTGTGGCTGTTGACAGTTTTTTCTGATTTATAGTGATAAAAAAGAAATCCAAAATCCCCTCGGTAAAAACCTTTGACTCTAATACATTGAACAAAATTGGAACAAGAATTTTGAGCCCGATTTCATCCAATGTTCAGATTTTTGTTCTAGAAATATATTAGTGCATATTCAATTAGATCACATCTTTAAGTATTTTTGCAATTCTTTATAAACTGGGGAAGTATGGTGATATCTATTAGTTAATTGTTTTTTACCCTATTCACCTGGTGTGTCTTGCCTTAATCATGAAACATGTTCTGATTCGGCCGTTTCGTTTCATTTTTGCATTTTTGCATTAGTAACAATTTCCATCGACATGACTGCGGTACACTGGAAAATGCCTGTGGTGACATTTCTTCAAATTGATATTACGTTGCACATTTCGCAACACTTTCAAAAGTAAAACTTGCAGCGAGTGTCTCTTAAAGTTAAGTTTCGTTCAAAACAAATGGACGTGAATCTGGTGATGTTTTAATACACTGGTTGTACGTGAATAGTACGTATATGAAGAAGTTCGTCATGTTTGACAATAACTTCTGATTGGATTTTATTACGAAATGCAAACACACACTCTCTTTAATCTCTGTAGCGCCTGCGTCTGCTTTACTACTAGTTACAGCACCAAATAAACACGAGTGAACATCAGAAGGAATGCTGGAAGATCCAGAACTTACTGAAATACACATCATGTCTCGTGTAATCCATCAATCGGTGTTTCACCCACGGAAAGACGTCAATAAAACAGCTGTGAACAATGTCATGACGTCACAATTATCCACAAAATAACTCTAGACAGGGGCATTATGCTAAATATATGCACTATACTGCATATTCATTGTATTTTCACTTCACCTGTTCTTCAGTATTTAATGTTTTTTGAATAAATCCGTCATGTTTTTACGACAGTGAACATATACACACAAACAAATGAGTAGAAACATAATTAAGTCATTAAAATGTATTGTTATAACGTTATTATTATTATAAAAAACTCCCTTATGTGTAATTTAAATGCAAGTAGCCTACAAATCAGTTAATACAGTGATATATTTTACAGAATTAGTTGAGAGATATTTTGTTCATTGAGGAAATCTGCCATGTACTGAACCTGATAGGGCCCAATTAATCGATGAATCGAATCGAATCATGAAGTTTATGTCAATGCCCAGGCCTTTACTGCCACTGGTCTTCATTTCAGATTGAAACTGGAGGGAGTTTTTGGCCTTTTGGAAACTAGTTTCAGCCCACATAACATTACTAAAGTTATTATTTCAACCAAATACATGTGTAACTTGGTATTGGCCAACAATGTCATTAAAAACAAATAAGTGTCAGAAAGATTCACAAAAGTTTGATTGAGATCTCAGATTAATATATTATGATTTCAAACTATTGTCACCAAGCTCAACTCTTGAGAGGGAAGCAGAGAACGAGGCTTTGAGGCACAGTCAGAAACACCCGCAGTTTGCTATTAATGTGTGTTATTAGTCTGAAATGAAGGAGCGTGGTGAAAGACAACTATAAGAGGGCGTATACAGACTTCCCTGGAGGCCGGCCGCTCCCCGCTGTAATGAAATAAAGACAGTGATGCTGGCAGAGAGAGAGTGACACAAATGTATATGGAGGTGAAGAGGTGGCCAGGCCAGAGCTGCCGTAATCACATCATCTGCTGGGACAAACGACACACACATCCCACCTGGAGGAGGAGGAGCGGAGAGAGAGGACACACACACACCGCAGAGAGAGAGAGAGAGAGAGAGAGAGAGAGAGAGAGAGAGAGAGAGAGAGAGAGAGAGAGAGAGAGAGAGAGAGAGAGAGAGAGAGAGAGAGAGAGAGAAAATCACACATCCCACCTGGAGGAGGAGGAGTGGAGAGAGAGGACACACACACACCGCAGAGAGAGAGAGACAGAGAGAGAGAGAGAGAGAGAGAGGGAGAGAGAGAGAGAGAGAGAGAGAGAGAGAGAGAGAAAATCACACATCCCACCTGGAGGAGGAGGAGTGGAGAGAGAGGACACACACACACCGCAGAGAGAGAGAGAGAGAGAGAGAGAGAGAGAGAGAGAGAGAGAGAGAGATAGAGAATCGAAGGACACCCGCACTGGTCGACTGAGATTTTTTGCATGTTAATGTAAAGAAAAACCATTAAAATAAGAATTTTAAATATATATATAAAAAAAAAAACCCATAAAACATGAAATCAAAATTGACCTTGAGCGATTCATCTATGCACGTTATTCATGAACCCCACCCCCTCCCCCCCATCACAATGTAATTACTTTCTCTTCCTCTCAACAGCTTTTCATTTCTGATGATGTAATCTAGGCCATGTGGGCGGGGCAAAATTATACAAGCCAATCCAATATAATTTATTTAAATCCCAATGAACATGTCCTGCCGATTATTTACAGAAGAATATCCTATTTGAATTAAATACACATCACATTTCTTTATTCCGATGTTTATATTCATGAGTTCATCACTCTTCATGGTTTCCAGTTAGCCACCCAGTTAAGCCATGAGTCGTGACGTGTTTATGTCATGTTTCACATTTTGTTGCAAGGATTTTATTTGCGAGCCTTTCAGCTCAGCTATGAATCTAAACTAGTGTTTACCATTTAATAAATTATACATGATTCAACTAATTTAAGTCAGTTTAATGTAACTTAAGTTGAAATGACTTATCCAAGGTGAATGCACTTACAAAAATACAGTGCGCTTGAAGAAAACAAGAGCCGACCAATGGCGTAACACATTGACGATCATGTCTGTCGGTACAGTGTGAACTAGACGTCACCCACAAACCCTGTCCTCTGAACATGTCCACCAACTCAACGTCATCATGATGGACAGGCAGAGAGCTTCTGATCGGCTAACAGAGAGCAGAGTTTCCTCTTTTCATCTCGCTGAGACTATGGCTGTCACACACAGGTGTGAAGCCTCAAGACGCCGTTTCATCCTCTCCACATTAATTTTATGTGTTTAATTCCAAACAAAGAGCTCGCTGTTTGTCGTTTATAATTCATGATTAGCCGAGAGTTCATTGTACACACTCACTGGGACGTTTTGGCAGAAATACACAAGCAGGGACACACAGAAATGACTCTCCGGCTCTCAGTAATGTCATTGACAGGCCCACCCCCCCCTCCTCATGACACAGCCATGCCCCATGTCCACATCCAGACAGCTTTGGACTCATTTTCCCAGCATTCCCACTGAGCTGCTCTGCATTGCAGAACATGCGCAACGGGAGGTCCTTCTGTAGTCCCTATTTATAGCCGGACGCCGCAGAACACGCTACTCTCTCTCTTCCTCGCTCGCTCGCCTGCCAAACTCGCTTTCTGTACGCCACCGGACTGAGTCATTCACACACACTCCTGAGCTGCAAAAACAACCAATTAAACCCAACATTAGAAGAGGTTTTGGACAAGATCGGGACTCCAGGTCCAGCCCAGCTTACAAAGATTTGTTCAAAGAGCATTTTACTAACGTTCCCATTACATTATGGAAACGTTATTTCTGAACGTTCTCAGATCGTTCAAAACGTCCAGTTTTTAAAATGTTCAATCAAGCTTTTAATGTTGTTTATGTGTCTATGTGGTGTTTTTAATACGCCAAATGTGTAAATTCATAAGTCGACACCATTGCTGAGTATTTCCTCCTTAAAACTGCAGTGAACCAAAGACAGTCTCAAAAACACGCTTTGAAATCGCTGGTGTTTCTGACGTCACAAACTACCTTGTAGCCAATCAGATCAACGTGTGATCGTCAACCAGTGGATCTCTGAGCTGAGGGAGTGAGTGGAGGCGGGGCTCATTTGCATATTCATAGAACCGTGTATACTAAATGAGGCAAGGGTGTCGAGTTACATTCAAGACATTTTAAGGCAGGAAGAATTTTGTCATTTTAGTGATCAAAGATGAGTTTTAAGGGATAAAACGATCGACTACAGGAGGACTTTAAGGAAACATTTGATCATTTTACAAACATCATGGGAACGTCACTTTTTGAACGTTTTGAAGCAAGTAGTAATTGTTTAAAAACCGTTAGACTAAACGTCCAAATGAAACCTTAAAAAAAAAAAAAAAGTTCCACGCACGATGAATGAGTAACATTTCTGTGCTCATGTTTTGTGAACATTATTAAAGACCAGATAATTATGAACAAATTAGTTCTATTAACGTTACGGGAAGAACGTGTGTTCGTAACTTTGAGAAAACCTTCCCCGGACGCTCGCCTCCGACGGAAATAAAGGCCGGTTCAGAACGCTGGGACATGTTTACCGCAGACACTCAATCCTACCCTCAGGCATTACGCGCCTATTTACAGTACAGTCTATTGATAGCAGCAAACTTCATAGTTTATTTCAATTAAGAGATAGGAAATAGGAAATCACATTTAAATCAATCACACCTCTCCCCGGGCCGAAATCAATGCCGCCTTTCCAGGGGTTTCTACACAGGAGCGCCACGTCCCGATATCCTCTGGTACACTTCACTGCCAGCTGCGTGAGTGTGTGTCCATGAGCGTAGTGTGTGTGTGTGTGTGTGTGTGTGTGTGTGAAAGGCTCTCGATCAATGCTTCCCACAAAGGCATTACTTGGGAGGGCGGACGTATACAGAAGCTCTTTAATGGAACACAACCTACATTAGTCCGGTAAAGGAGAGATCGGCTTACGAGGCTCTGAAAGACGGATATTTCCGCAGTCGGAGCGAGAGAATGTCGGATACGGAGGGATCATTGTAATGAAATTACTATTCATAGTCTTTTCTTCAAATGGCGGGACGCTTAGTGATCAGATATATAGAGTCAATCGCCACGGGCGGATCTAAATGTGTCCCGCGAAGACAACCAAATTCAGCTTACAGCACACACACACACACACACACACACACACACACACACACACTCTCTCTCTCTCACGGTCCGCATTACTGAAACACGAGCAGAATGAGTCTGATCTGAGCAAGAAAATAGTGGACATACTGTTAATAAACTGATGCATTTTACACAATTGTAATAATTTATGCATGATTAATTGGAAACTATATGAATAATAGAATTAATATTCATTCATTTTTGCATAAACTATTACTTTAAAATGTAAAGTAAGCTGTCTATGCAGCTGAACAAACAGTAGACGTCCATCATCTGAATCTTTCACACTCTCACAAGGATATTACTGGTCTTTTTTTAAAACACTGTCCACATTTATTCCCAAAAGACTATTAGCCGAGCCATGATTTTAACTGTGTTCTCCTCCGTGCAATTAGCTCAGTGATTGAATATTGAGGTTGTGAAGATGGATAGGAGGGCTTGAGCTGTGATCTTCCTTCGGGTCAGGAAATCACACTGAGAGAGAGAGAGAGAGAGAGAGAGAGAGGGGGGGGGGGTGGAGAGAGAGAGGGAGAGAGAGAGGGAGAGAGAGAGAGAGAGGGAGAGAGAGCGAGAGAGAGAGAGAGAGAAAGAGAAAGGGAGAGGGAGAGAGAGAGAGAGAGAGAGAGAGAGGGGGGGGGGGGGTGGGGGGAGAGAGAGGGAGGGAGGGAGGGAGGGAGGGAGGGAGAGAGAGAGAGAGAGAGAGAGAGAGAGAGAGAGAGAGAGAGAGAGAGAGAGAGAGAGAGAGAGAGCTGCTTATAGGCCTCAAACTCAGAAACATGTCTAAGGTCGACTTGTAACCTTTTTCCAGTCAAAATTTCTTGTACCATAAAGTCATAATTTAGTTTTTCATAACCATTTCCGAGCCTTAAGGCTAGGAAAAATAATAACAACATTAGCATCCACACATGGGCTGTTTATCACCAATGATCTGGTGATCCGATACATGTCATAAACTGTCATAAAGAACACACCACAGTAAATAACACAAATCAATATCGGTACAGTGTTTTTGAGAATCTGTACAGTATCTCCAAACATAATATTGTGATATTCACGTGTATCGATATTTTCCTACAGCCCTTATCCGCACTAATGCTTGATAATGTTCTGTTTATCATAAACGCCAGCTGCAGTTTTGTCGTCTGTCGCTTTAAACGCAGAGCAGATTCTGATTGGCTGTCAGAGTTTTAATCGTTATTGGTTATTGTTTCCAGTGATATCACTCTGTGTTGATATTATCTCAGTAGTGGTTTCCCCTATTCTCATATATTCAGATTGACTATTACAACTCTGTAGTTATAGTTATCATCCTCGGTGTAAACGGGCCTTTAAATTGCAACTTTCTGTTTTTAGCTGATCCCATAATGCATTGCGAAAAAATCCAAGACGGCTGACAGTGTGAAACCAATTTTGATTATAATTAAATTTACATTGTATTCATTAATGCAAAGTACAGGAGAAAAGTATGTTTACTTATTAGGGTGTCGCAACATTAAGCCCAAATTATGTGCAAGTTTACAAACACAAGTTTGGCTATCGGCATGCTATGCTGCTAACTCTAAAGCGCACACTTTTGTTAAGCCTGCACATACAGGTTGCACCACCTAGTTTGTTGTTTATCATAAAAAAAAGTAATAATAAAAAAGGAATACACTGAACAACAACAACAAACACCCACAGAGCTCACACAACTCTAGATTAAAAGAGTACAAAAACCTTTTTAACGCTAATAACTTCTGGAGAGAAACAGTGCAGACACTGAGCGAAGATGACACTGTCTAGTGCGCGTGTGTCGAGCGTATGTCGTGCGTCTGTTCGAGAGTATGCCTTCGCTGAAAGGCTATGCGTTCTGCTAAGTGTTCAGGACAAAACTGACTATATTTTGAGCTTTAGCTGAACAACATGCTAAAGATAAACTGTCCTGGGCTGCGTTTCCCGAAAGCATCGTTAGCCAACTATGGTCGCAAGTTCTGTCGTTATCAGCAGGTCAACGAGTCGGTGTTTCCCGACAACATCGTTCTAACGAACATTCGCAAACAGCATCGCAGAGTTGTGTGTGTGTAGCGATAGATCTCCACCTGCGGTTAGAAGCAGAGTTTCTAGTTTGCATGACATGTGGACTCAATAAATCCTGATCTTGAGCAGAATAAGCAATCTGACATTCAGTGCAACCTGTGTCTTTTATTTAGAATACATACAAATGTCATTTACGTCTTTTAGTTTGTCAAGAGATTTAAAGCGACGTGTTTGAAGAGTGTGTGAACGAGCCTATGATTGAATCTGGAAATAAAGCAAAATAACTGAGAAAAATGAGGAATAGTCCTCAGATGCTTGTCTGTAATTTATAGCAAAACATCTAGCGCTAATTTGATCTCAAACAGATTCATTAACAGTAGTTATTACTCCAACACATGCGTGACATAATTAACCATCGTGGTTGAACGACACATTTGCGACAATACGGTTTGGGGAAACAGCTAGTTGATTTCTTCAACGCTGTGGTAGTGAAGTTACGGCGCTGTACGGGAAACACACCCCAGTGTGATCATCCAGTGCAGAGTGTGTATTTGATCAGTTCATGACGTCTAGGAAGCTGCTTTTCCAGACAACAGAATTAAATCGTGAACGCTAACGGAGATCTTTCCGCCAGTGTTATAGACCACCTTGAGCGCAGCGGCTCGGTAGCTTCCAGAACAGCTAATGTGTGTGTCTAAACATTTGGATTAAAGGAAGCATTGGAATATTGTATTCCCGCAGAGCGAAACACCGATACCCGGCTCACGCTTTAAAGCGGCGGCTGCTCGATACAGGAGCAGAACGCACTACAGGGAACCGCTCGCCTGATGAGAACGATGACTGATGTCTCATAACATCCTGAGAAAAGAAAGTTTATGGATTGAAACATCGATCAGCTTGATCTGAGGTGTAGATGTTTCTCAAGCACGTGTGCTCAACAGCAGACTCAGGTCAGTTCAGGTGGAGGACACACTCCGACACACACACTGTTTTCCTCCAGAGACCTGCAGTGTGTTATCCTAACAAAGGGACTCGTCTCTCTATAAATTACCCTTCCTCCGCTCGCGCTAATTAGAGACGAGCGACGTGAAGCGGAGCTAAAGCTGAAGCCGAGGTGTTTGCGATTACACAGTGTTTGTTGGGCCCTGGAAATAAGTGCATTATGTATAAGCTCCGGATATACTCTGAGGAATATTTCATTGCTCAATGGTTGCTCTTTCAAAGCTCAGGAGATGCGGATGAAATCGCTTTATCTACATTTAAAGGGATATTTCACCGAAAATGTTAAATCTGCCATCATTTACGCAAAACCTCTATGACTATATATGAAGAGTTCAGATGAAAAAGCCTCTAAATGCCATCTGAAATTTTCTTGTAGAATGATCATTTTTATCAAGCTCGTATATTTAAATTCAATAATTTCACTTAAATGGCAATGAAGATTACCTATTAATTATCATTTAAGTGAAATTACTGAACTTAAATATACAAGCTTGATAAAAATGATCATTCTACAAGAAAATTTCAGATGGCATTTAGAGGCTTTTGCATCTGAACTCTTCATATATATATATATATAATATTATTATTATTATTATTATTTTTTTTTTTTTTTTTGGGACCCCATTGACTTTTTCCTCTTTTTTGTTCCAGAAAAGCAGTCATTTTCATTTTTGATCGGATTTTTCCCAGCTAACAAAGGAATGTTCTCTAACATTCTGGAAAGAATATTGTTATTGTTATGAACAAACGTTTTTCTGGTAACATTAATAGAACGTTCGCTCAAAGTTACCTGGTCTTAAATAATGCTCTTATAACATTAGCACAATTATTATTATTTTTTTCTTCTGAAACAATCTATTTTGGATGTTCACATATATTTGTGCTACTTGTTTCAGAGTGTTCAGAGAACATTCAAACATTTGAATACAAAAAGTTCCCATTATGTTTGAAAAGGGATGAAAAATGTGAAAAAAAATAAAAAAATAAACACCTTACTGGGAATGTTAGTGAAACGTTTTTGTTAGCTGGGAAACAGGGAACGTCTCCACGAGTTTCACTGAAGGTTATGTTAATGTTAAGATAAGTAACATTTCTAAAACGTTCTCACACTGTAAAAAATGTCTAACCTCCCCAACTCAAAATTTTCTAGTGACGGGTCACATCTAAATCTTTCAATTGGCCCAAGTGAAATTCTGTAACATTAATTTAATCAATTGTTGCAATAGTCTGTTAACACTGGCTCAATAAGAACCAAGAACCAATTGAAAAATTTTTATGTGACCAGTCACTAGAAAATTTTGAGTTGAGGAGGTTTTGAACGTTCTTGGAACAGATTTATGGTGTTTTTACTTGGTGAACGTTCTCATAACGCCGAGAGAAACTGCTTGATGTTATTTGTACTTGATGAATGTGAACGCTAACCTTCCTCTTCCTGGAATAATACAAATAAACGTTCAAAGAATGTTATATCGTTAGTAAAAAAATACGGTTAGGAGATTTTTCATTATCGTAACCTTTTAAATAGCGTTCAAATCGCGACAACGTTTTAGAAACATTGCAAATCCCTGTTCCCACAACGCTTTAAGAACACGTCAGCTGGGTTGAAATATTCACAACCCGGTTTCCTTCTGTAATTTGACATTTCCAAGTGATTCCTTGGTAGAAAAATAAATAGGCTAAATGAAATTGGTCAATCTGAGACGTCTGACACTATCACGGCGAAACACATTATTTCTCTGGAATAAAATCCATGCAGAAAACTTCATCAAAGTCTCCATTCGTTCTCCAGTTTACCTCACCGCTGCCTAGGAGAAGTACTAGCAATTTTCTTTCTGATTTGCTTTCGTATGGGTTAAACTTCACTCACTCACACACACACACACACACACACACACACACACACGTCATCATCGCCAGTGTGTTTGTCTTGTGGTGGCGGTGTTCGATCTTCTTAAGGAATAAATGCGTAAGAGAAAGCAAACCGCCGCTATCTGTGAGCTGAAGATATGACTCTCGTCTAATACTCTTATGTAAACCCCACACAATCAACCACAACAAACCCCGAGCTGCAGATCTCACACACACTGATATCTCCTGCAGAAGACCCTCAGCGCCCCGTCCCGGCACTTCAGAAGAGCAAGCCGATAACAGAGGCACGGGAGACGGGGAACATCTCTCGGGATGAGAGTTTCACACTGAGCACCCGAAACAAAAGCAGAGCACTATCAGGGGTGCGGACAGCAGACAGTTCAGAAACACAGCGCAAAATACATACACAAGTGTGTTTAGTTATTGCTAGATTGTGCTAACTGATTTTCATTTCAAGGGCAAATAAAAAAAAGAGACATTTGTTGAAATATTCTCTTCCTGGTTCCAGGTTTGGGATTGAAACGTTCACTTTTTAACAGGGAAAGTTATTTTACGCAGATGCTAAGATAAAAAAACAAACATTTATAGAACATTCTTATAACATTATTCATATTTAAAACACACTCATGAAGTTGAGAGAAATGTTTTTATGTTGCCTGAGGAATAGCTGCCATATAGCAATATTAATTACATATTTAATATTCAAATATTTAAATTTCTCGTTTAAGCACCCAAAACTATTATTATTATTGCTATATTGTGGTGACTGATTTTCATTTTAAGGACAAATAAAACAAATGACACATTATTATTATTATTTTTTTTTTTATATTCTCTTCCTGGTTCCAGGTTTGGGATTAAAACGTTCACTTTTTAACAGGGAAAGTTATGTATGTAAAAAAAAAAAAACATTATTCATATTTGAAACAAGCTCTCATGAAGTTGAGAGAAATGTTTTTTTTTTTACGAATACCTGCCATATAGCAATATTAATTACATATTTAATATTCAAATATTTAAATAATAATATTATTTATAATAATTAATAATATTTAATTAAGCACCTAAAACAACAGCATACAAATCTCAGTGTTGTGGAGGCGATGTTTACAGCAGACAGTTTAGAAATGCAATGCAAAATAAATACAGATGTGTGTTAATTTATTGGTATATTTTGGTGCCTGATTTGCATTTTATGGACAAATAAATAAAAAAAAAAAGACATTTTTGCAAAATATTATATTTCTAAAGAAGTCAAATGTTCACGTTTTACCAGGGGAAGTTAGTTAGATGCTGAAACATTTAAAGAGCATGCTTATAACATTATTCATATTTGAAACAAGTTCTCATGATGACTTATTATTGCCCACATGTGGCTAAGTTATGGGTCAGTGTACAGTTATGGTTAAGGTCTATGGATATTGTTTTATGAATCACACCTCAGAATATTTTGTTATGTGTCTTTGAGGGTAAATGCACACACTTTTTGAATATGACTATTTTGATGGGTAAAATGTTTATTTTTAAAGCTAAAACTATATCAGATTTATGTATAAAGCACTTTAAGAATAGAGTTTATCATCAGTATATGCTGGAAACAATTATAGCAACAAATAACAACAGAATAACTGAGCATGAAAAGAAATGGAATGTCTGTAAATATTAGGTGAACTTTCTTAAAGGTGTGCCATGTGTTATGGCATAAATGTTTTGCTAATTGTTTTGTATTTTGTTTATTGATTTTTTATCAGTATTATTGATTTATTCTATTTTTAATTGTCTTATGTTATTCATTTTGTTTGCTTTGTGCTTCCTTTCTATTTATAGTTTGCTTTTCTGTCATAACACTGAATGTGTGAATGATTGTGGTTGTGATTGTGGTATGAATGCATGGGGGAGTGGTTGGGGTGGTTGGGGTGGTTGGGGGGTTTGAAGCTTGTCTTGTTATTTTATTCTGTAAATAAGTAAATAAAATAAAAAAAGTTCTCATGATGTCGAGAGAAATGTTTTTTTTTTTTTTTTTTTTTTACGAATACCTGCCATATAGCAATATTAATTCCATATTTAATATTCAAACATTTGATTTGCTCGTTTAAGCCTGATTAGCGCTCTTGAGTGATATTAAGTCACTTGTCCAGCATCATTACCTCTCAAAGTCCATGAACACACAGTGGGGTTCCTTCATTCCCACAGGTTTAATTATGAAAGACGGATTATAGAAATATGATAAAGAACGCTAAAGAAGCCCAGATGTGTTGGCCATATTGATGGAGTCCACAGATGTTTACAGCAGCTGTGCTAAGCGAGGTCTTCTGACTAGCATCAGGCAGTTACGACACGCTGCGCTTTCCCTTTTTTCTCGACTCTGTCATCCATTATGTCTGTAACAACACAGAACGCTTTCACGTGTGCAGAAATACTCATTTACAAGCTAACGTTTGTGTTTGGTGAAGAAAAGAGCTACCAAACGTAACTTTAGATCACAGTAACATCATAAATATAATAACAACAGCATTTAACACAAGCGATGCCATATTAGCACCATTTCTGCTTCTCCAACGCCTTCAGTGATCAGCTCTTAAAGTCCCCCTGTGGTGGAAATCCAGCTTAATGTTGTTTATATGTTTATATGGTGTTTTTAATGTGCTTTAAGACAAACCATGTGTAAATTCATAAGTCGACACCATTGCTGAGTATTTCCTCCTTAAAACTGCAGTGAACCAAAGACAGTCTCAAACACACGCTTTGAAATCGCTGGTGTTTCTGACGTCACAAACTACCTTGTAACCAATCAGATCAACGTGTGATCGTCAACCAGTGGATCTCTGAGCTGAGTGAGTGAGTGGAGGCGGGGCTCATTTGCATATTCATAGAACCGCGTATACTAAATGAGGCAAGGGTGTCGAGTTACATTCAAGATATTTTAAGGCATAAAGAAATTTTTTTCAAGGAAAAAACTTTTAAATATGTTATTTTGACATGTTATGTTTTAATATGTTAGTTATGATCAAAGATGAGTGTCAAGGAATACAATGATTGACTACAGGGCGACTTTAAAATAACCATTTTTTTCTTAGTGTGAAAAAATCTACTCTTTTTCCACTCTAAAGAATCTGGAGAGTTTCCATGGATGTTCAAGGTTCTCAGCGGAGCCACAGACGCCAATACAGAACCGTTACTTTCAAGAGTGGTAATTTAAAAACGTATCTTTATTATTATTATAGAATTATTGTCTCTGTTGTAAATCTCTTTAGATCATCAGGTTATTTACCATCATATATCACATCACAATAGCTATTGCGACCAGTGCTGCAAACGACATGCTCTGCAAACAACATCCTTATTGAGATCCACGGAGCAAACACACAGGCTAATGTGTGTGACAGCTAAATGACCCAGAACCAGCTGACATGTGGACGCTGAGTGACCGGCAGTGTCTGAGCCAACAACACACACTTACCCATGATCGCGCGAATACAGTCACGGCTAAAGGCCCATGTTAGACACGACACGACTATACACACTATATATACACACACACAGAGACACACACACACATGCAAACACACACAGAGACACACACACACACACACACACACACACACACACACACACACACACACACACACACACACACACACACACACACACACACACACACACACGCAGACACACACACACTCACTCACACACACAGACACACACACACACACACACACACAGAGACACACACACGCAAACACACACAGAGACACACACACGCAGACCACACACACACACACACACACACACACACACACACACACACACACACACACACACACACTCACTCACACACACAGGAAGAGACGAGACAGTGAGGAAGCGAGGGATAGTGTAGAGTCACTCTGTGTGTTTCTGCATGAATATTTAATGCAGTGTGAGTGAGAGAGACGTGTGTGTGTGTGTGTGTGTGTGTGATGAGGAAGGTCAGCTGGTGAGCAGCAGCGGAAGCGGCTCTGGCCACACGGGTGAGCAGATGACAGGGGGTTATTCATCAGAGGCTTCAGGGGCTTTAGGTGTGTGTGTGTGTGTGTGCTGATGGGGTTATCGTGTAGGAAACTGCCGTCCCTGTGTTTGATCAGCGCAATAATCACAGCAGGCGTGCGGTTTGATATGAGCACAGCGACACTGCGACTACACACCTGCCGTTTGTGTCTGAACATCAGATCTGAATCGCTTCTGCCGGACAGAAACCAGATCAAGCTGAGACTTCTGCTCTCTGTTGAAGATTTCTGCTTCTGGGATGTTTTACAACTGAGGTCTGAGTCTCCTGAGCTGTGACAGAGCAACTTCTGAACAATACATCTTTCCTTTAGGAGCCACAATAAAGGAAAATCACAAACGAGATCTCTCTAATATCTCAATTGTTTTCCCTTGAGAAAAACATTCAGTTAAAGTCAGTAGTGTTATCCCTGAAACTCCTCTTTCACAGTGACATATTTAAAGCGATGGTTCGGAGTAAAATCAACCTAGGGTCCTTCGCACCATGACCTCGAAGCCAACCCCCCCCCCCCCCCCCCCAGTTTATTTAAATAGCACTTGCCTGACGGCTAATGCTACCGCTAACCCGGACGTCGACGTCTCTTCCGTGGTTTGGAGAAAAGCACGTAAAAGTCCTGGCAGAAAGCAATGCATAAGGATGTAGTGTAGTGTAGTGTGTGTGTATGTGAGTGTGTGTGTGTCACCCCAGTGTTTCACGAGCTTGTTTTAAGTAGAGCTGAGGAGCGGACAGGTTCATAACTATAACTCTCTCAGCCCAGATTGCTCTGTCACCAGCGAGACGTCCACATCCTCTTCTATCACTCCCGTTACTCTGCTGGGACACCCGGCGAGCGGCCCATGTGGGAGCGTTTTAAAGCGTCAGAGAGAGCTGGAGTGCAACATTCACAGTTAACCTCCAAATTGTAAGGCGATATCATATGAAACCTTCAAAGAAAAGAGTATACTTAGCAACATATGTGACTACTGGCATGACGCAGAAGTTGTGCTGGTCTTTTCTTCCCTGTTGTGCCGTGTATCCGACTGAAAAGCTTCTGGAAAAACAAATGTGGGCGTGGCTTGATTGTGTCTGTGGGGAATTGATTGGATGGTTGTGGTTTGCTATTGGTGGATCTCATGTGATTGACAGGTTGCCCCGCCCTCGTCATCAGAGAAGAGAAGAGATGCTGCAAGAGGGAGTTACTCTGATTCAAGATTACCAGGAACATGAATTTAACACAATAATGATGTGCACCAATAAATCATTTATAATAAACACAGCAATATTGCACAAAAAAACTAAACAAAACAAGAATTGTCCATTTTGTGTAATCTTGAATCAGAGTAACTCGCTCTTGCAGCATCTCTTCTCTGATGACGACCTGTCAATCACATGAGATCAGCCAATAGCAAACCACAACCATCCAATCACTTCCCACAGACACAATCAAGCCCCGCCCACATTTGTTCAGGTTCCAGAAGCGTTTCCTTCGGATATACGGCACATTAGGAAAAAAAAAGGCTGTCACACTGATCATAGTTACACGCAACTCTAATTTAAAAGAGTGCGAAGACATTTGTGTCCCTCATAACGTCTGGAGATAGACAGCGCAGACTCTGGACAGGGATGAGTCTCTCTACGGCGCTCGTGTTCATGCACACTATCAAGTGAAGCACAGTTTGAAAGGCTGGTGTCTGAAGCACACTGAGCTTTAGAAGCTGGAAACAGAGATCGAACACCAGAGAAAGTTCCTCTCAGAGGTCCTGCTGTCGCTTTCCCCGTCCTCCTCCATCACGCGGCTCGCTTCAGAAGGGAAACTGCTATTGCGTGGATGTGATTTATTACGAAGAGGTGTCCATATTTGATTAAAAGTGATATTCGCCATCTGTTGAGAAGAGGACTTGCTTTACCCACAAACAATTACAGTAAAAGCTCTGAAGGAAAGTCCATTTCCCATGTTTCCAAGGATCAAACTCCCTCACCGCTGTTTCAAAGTCCCTCGGCGCACTCACTCAAACACACACACACACACACACACACACACACACGTATACTCACTCCTGATGCTCTTGTCTGGTGCACCGTCTGAGCCAAAGTGCTCTTCAGTTGCAGAGTGCAGAACACACACACACACACACCTATAGATCATATATATGACACTTACTTATGCTGAGTATAGTGAACAATGCGCACAACAGTACAGTGTTATTCAGAGCAAGGTCAACGAGTCCTTGTCTGTCGTGTGTGTAATCTGAAATGAATATTCATGTGTGTGATGATCAATCACGAGTGTGTGAGGTTAACACCCCTTTCTAAACTCTGCTGTGGGGTACATGCTTTCAGATGAGAACACCATGGTACATTGATATATACCGTGGTACTGTGTGATTATCATATTAATGTGCTATACTTGTATCCCAAAGAAAATGTTGGGGAAAATAAAAATGGATTATTTAAAATGACACTTTATGGTGTGTGTTGTATAAAAATATGGCATATTATGGCATATGGCAATGTGGCAAGTATCCAAAATCCAATGTGTTTCCACAAATATCCAAAACCGCTGTAATTACCGTGGGACATGTCATAAAACATGGAGATTATGTAAAAAATTCAATAAAAAAAGATAATATTATGGTGCTGTTTTGTCAATGACTTGATGAAAACTATCAATACTTGAAGCTGTTGTCGTGGCCTTTACTGTCAAAGGAACATGAGAACATTTCCAAATATATCATCTGATGAATATGCAAATGATAATTGATTAATATGCAAATGGTTATCGATCATGGGCTGAGTCAAGTTAATATTGAACGTCTGAATATGAGGATAGCTGGAAACTCGCAGAGTTCGCATCTTTTAATTGTGTGTGTGTGTGTGTGTGTGTGTGTGTGTGAGTGTGACTGTGTGTGAGTGAATGTGAGTGTGTGTGATAGAGAGTGCGTGAGTGTGTGTGTGTTTGTGAGAGAGAGTGTGTGAGTATGAGTGTGTGAGTGTATGTGTGTGTGTGTGAGAGAGAGAGAGAGAGAGAGAGAGTGTGTGTGTGTGTGTTGAATGTGTGTGTTGTATGTGCGTGCATGTGTGTTTGTGTTTTTGTGTGTGTGTGTGTGTGTGTGTGTGTGGTATGTGAGTGTTGTCTGGGGGCCTCACTCAGCTCTGTCAGGCCCTCTGAGGTGTCCCTCACTATTGCCTAAGCAGAAAAGGGGAGAGTAAGCTAATTGTGTTCTGTATTAATGCCAGCAGAGGAAACCGTACACACACACACACACATACACACACTTAATGTCAGCACTTTAGCTCTGTCTTATACTGTGTGTCTCAGGTTTCTAGAGGCGTTTGCTCAGGCAGTTTTACTCTCAACCTAAACTGAGGGCTTTGCTTATGAATACATAATTAAAATATCCAACACAGTAGCACATCAAACATTAGCAATTATAATTATGTAAACTATGTAAAAGTTACTTAAATGAGAAAAATTTTAACAAATCAAATCAAATATATAGGTGTCACACCTTTTTTTTATTCGAGTGTAAACAAGTAAACATTTTTTTTTGGCCAGAAAAAAACACAAAAAAAGTTAATTTAACAGACTGATCTGAAGGTGGGACATGTTGTCACTCAGAGAAGAATTAGCTTTGTTTGCAATATGAAATTGTATCTTAAGTAGAAAAACATCATCTGCCGGCCTCTTCTCATTTGTCTGCTAAAAGTCCAGTTCAGTTGCATTCAGAATATGCTTATAATCAGGAATACAACAGTTTATTCCTCTAATTTCACACCCAAAGCCTCGTCACATTCACTCCGCACAAAAATAAAAACATCCATCCGGACTTATTCCGGAAGTAACGGGATCGGCGTTCCCTAAACGATGCTGGCGCGAGGACGAGTCCCAGCAGTGCCGCTTCAGGAAGTCATGTGACTGTAAATGATGCTCGTTATACCCGCTATATGCAGATGAGATGCTAATTTAATGCAGGGGTTTAATTAGAATCAGTGCGAGATACTCCGAGCTGATTTACTGATGGAGAGCTTGTTTAAACAGACGGCTAATCGGATAACACTTGTATTTCTGTAGCCGTGTGTGTTCAGTGCGCATCTCTGATATGAAGACACACACACCACTGACGGAGAAACGTCTCCTGTGAGCAAATCAGAGCTCGAATCAGGCCAACGAGAGACTGAACAACCACACCGGACTCCAGTGGCTTCACACTCGTCTCCTCTAGAGTCGCAGATCTCAACGATGTCTCAAACTGGGACTCAAATGAATTCTGAAAGACATTGTAAGACCATTTTTTGCATTAAATGAGACAAAACGGCTCCATTAATCTCACGTCTGTCTCCGGGATCGCAACCATTATTGGGACACAATATATCAAAAACGTTCTATTTCTCATAAGGGATTTTAAGAGAAACAACTAAAACAAATGTTGCATTAAACGAGACGTAAGTGAAAGTGTCCTGAGCTACAAAAGAGCGACTCATGAGACACATAACTGAGGAAAAGACAATGACTGCACTCAAATATTCCAAGATACACATGTGTATTTCTCTTGAGCAAGTTTAGGAGAAACATCTGAGACAAAGATGCTGAAGTTCCTCACTGGAAAGACACATCTTTAATATCTCAGCTGTTTCTCACAGATAGCAAAGACATTAAATGAAGGCAAAAGTAGTTTTTTCTCCTGAATCCTCCAGTTTCAGAAAAGATCTCGACTACTGTCCTCAGATTTCCCCAAAAGATCAGATCTCAATACTTTCAAGACCATATTATCTAAGATGTGCAATCAGCATTATATTCATAGCTCTGTATATCCTGACAGGACGTGTGTGTGTGTGTGTGTGTGTGTGTGTGTGTGTGTGTGTGTGTGTGTGTGTGTGTGTGTGTGTGTGTGTGTGTGTGTGTGTGTGTGAACAGCAGATCTCAAGATCTGCAACACACCGATTGTTCAGATGATGAAACCACTCTCAGACGAAACACACGAGTTGTGAAAGTTGAGAGTTGTGAAAATGACGTGATCTAGGACCTTTATACAGTGCGTGTCATTGCAAAGACTTGACTGGACATCAACAGCATTTTCATCATTCAAGATGACGTCTTACATAGAGAGAGTCCTGTTTATTTATATTTCACTTCTTACAAATTAGACACAATTGATACGCAGATGAAAATGAACTGTGAATGTCATGAAGTTTACTAAGATAAGATCAAACCCTGAGCAATACCATATCTCTCTCGCTCTCTCTCTCTCTGTGTGTGTGTGTGTGTACGAGTGTCTGTGTGTGTATGAGTGTGTGTGTGTGGGTTTTAAGGACAATAGGCGAGCAGAATTTCCCAGTTTTCCTCATGATAATCTACACAACAGTCACACTCGAAAGCCTATAGATATACATATAGATGAGAACACGAACACACACACGCACACAGATATACATATACAAAGAAACAAAGCCCACAGTCAGTGTTCAGTGCTCGTAATTCATCATATTTAAATAAGTGCAGGTCTTGTGAGTGTGTATTCGTCTCTCCCGAACACATGCTTCTATAGTCTTTGGATGTAGAGCATCATCTTTATTCAGTGTGGATATATATATAATATAATATATTTATATGCGAAGGGTCGAGGCGACGCTCTTCTTGTTTATGCGTCTCTTTATTTAAAGGCACACATGCACTATTCCTGTTGGACCTGTTCCTACGTTTCTCAGGCTTTTCTCCCGGTGCTTCAGGAGAGCACGCCCGTTTTGAAGGAGAACTCTGGGATTCAGACTTCACTTATTAAAGTATAAAAATAAGTATGTAAACATAAAAACATATATATGTAATTATTTGTTAGACAAACTGAAACGGTGTGTTCTAGAGATTAATGTTTTAGACACTCTTTCTGCATTGTTTCCTGCTGTTGACTTTGTTCAGCTGTAAAACATTACTAGATTACAATCTTCTCTTCACCCAAACGCATTCAGAACATGCATGACCTACAAACTCTTTACCTTAATGTTTACACTTATTTTAAGTAAGTAATGCCCTCTTTCTTTCTTTTTTTCCCCCATTCTCATGTATTTCACGGTCTAGTTCTGCTTTAGTTTTGTGCTGTGGTGTTGGTGAAGTGTTTCCTCTTTCTATCCTTCATACTTATTGTTCTAATTGTGTTGTTTCACACTGTAAACTGACTGTTCAAATAAAGCATATAAAAAAGAATGGTTATTATACATTATAGATATGCTTATAAATCAAGAATAAAGCATTTATAGCTGTATTTCTAAACTGCTATTAATGCTTTATAAATGATGATTAACTGTTTAGTAACGCTTAACTAATGATTAATAGCATGCAGTTATTATAAAGTGTTACCAAAATAATATGTTACCCCTGTGACTTTTTCCCCTCATATTTTGCTACCTATAAACGAAAGCTGCGATCAGTAAAACCAGTGTAAACCAGTTCAGACGCTGGTCTCTTATATAAACCCGCCGTCTCTTTAAACTCCACACGCGCTCCTTCAGTTTCCTCTAATTTCACGTGGCAGGATCCCCAGCTTCACTCACAGCGCTTTTCCTCCATTTAACGCCGCTTAAGTACGTCTGCAAGGCCACACAATTAATAGTGTTTCTATTTTGTGCAGTTAATTTCACACTGTTAAGCGGCGTGTAAAAACACATGAATGAGCGAGTAATTACACAAGTGAAACCACAGAGACAAATGCACGTGCGACACTGATACGAGACATGCAGTGGATTTGCACTCGCTCCAGTCGCACCGGAGGCTCGTTTTTACATTACAGGACACGCAAGTGCAGAATGAGGACGGGTATTGGGGGAATTATGGACCTCTGAATCATCAGCATCGCAGTAAACGATGCAGTTTAAGAAGCCACAAACAAACCTAAAGATGAAACGCTCTCACTCACTCTCTTCACTGAAACACAAAATTAGAAATTTAGCAGCTTTCAAATCTCACGTATGGCACCTCAGAATATATGGCACGAGGTTTGTTGCCGATCATGTCAAGCTGTAATGGGCAATGCACCAAATCTGCGGAGGAGCCAATGAGATTCGAGAGCTGCGGCAGAAGACACACATATAGAAGATAGCCAATTAAATGTGATCATGTCAACATATACCTTGTGAAAAGGTCATTTCTTTTTTTTTTACCATAATAATATAGGCTACTTTAAAATAATGTACTTGAATGCAAACTGAATGTAGACACTGTATTGAATGTTAATTGCACTTAAATGAAAGTATAGTGTGTATAGAAAGTACACTTACATTTAATTAATATCATATTATCTCCAAGTACAGTACATGTATATACACACACACACACACACACACACACACACACTCTTGTACATCTATCTTTATGAGGACATTCATTGACACAATGCAATCTCTAGCCGCTTACCCTAACCTTACCCATCACAACTAAATGCCTAACCCGACCCCTGACCCTAACCCGACCCTTAACCTCATCATAACCTTATCCCTAAAACCAAGTCTTGACCCTCAAACAGGCCTTTAAAGGCTCTCAGAGAGTGTGGACCGGCCAAAATGTCCTCACTTTACTCTCTCTTTCCTCACTCCAATGGTCTAAAACTCAAACTGGTCCTCACAAAGAGAGTTGTACAAGTACACACACACACACACACACACACACACACACACACACACACACACACACACACACACACACACACACACTTTTAGGTGTTGAAGTACACTACAAGTGCATATTCAATACAATCGACTGCACGTTTTCCACGAGGGATTAAGCTGTTGGATAGTTTCAGGAGAATTACAAAGTAACACAATTGATATAGAGCACTTTTGTGGTATTGCTGATGTCGTTTCTGGAGCTTTACACTCGTGGTCACTATCAGTGTTGGGGAAAGTTACTTTTAAAAGTAATGCATGTAATGCATTGCATTACTCCCTAAAAAAAGTAACTTAGTTACTTAGCTACTTTTTATGGAAAGTAATGCGTTACTGATTCTCACCTGGGCTGGGCTTGCTTGCTTGTTTTTTAATAATAGCAAGAAAAGTTCTCTTTTTGGTAAATGTAAAGGCCCGTTCACAGCAAAAGTGAAATGAATACACCTCAGGATGAAGGAAACACACATCCACGCCTGCACCTTTCAGAAGCAAAGACATTGGTTAATGAAGTGAGATTAAATACATATCTGCGTTAACATTCCATTATTTTTATACATTCTGAATGTTTTTCTGTCAGTGAGATGAGTAAATGCATGTTCATATTTAATCCAGAACTTACTCACGATTCTCTCAACAAAAAGACAGGAGAGCTGTCAGTCAGCACAGGGGAACACAGAGTAACTTGTTAAAGTTAGCCTCAACACTGGTCACTATAAACTGGCATTGCTGGAAAAGAGCAGCATGAACATTCTTCATAACATCTCCTTTTGTGATCTATGGGACATGACAATGAATAAATGAGGATGAACTAATCATTCGAGTCCTTTAAGAAGGTAGTGGCCTACAGTACCTGCATCAAACACATAAAGCACATACGCTACTGACAACACTGACTTGAAAAGCGGGATTCTGTTGCAACTCACTGGTGAAGCAATTCTAAAGCCAAAGCTGATAAAAGAGACATCAGACACCAGATAAGAAAGACAATCAGTGTTTAAGAGGGACAGGGGAATGACCTCGTCCCCTTCAGAGAGGAAAAGCAGGCTTTCGTTGGCAAACGTCCACCATCGGTTCGCCAGAAACAGCCGAATCACCTCGCAGATCGAGACAGAGGCTTTACACTCACATACTTCAGGGACTAAACTGTCCCTATGAGGGAAAAACGCCTGACAAAACCTCCGTCGAGGATGTGACAATGTTAAAAAACATTAATAAATAAAGTAAATAGTGCTATTTTAGTTTGTTTTAGGATGTGAGATTTATATCACAGAAGATGATGGAGTCTCTATAGAAAGCTCTGTGTGTGTGGCGTAAAACTAAGCCAGATTGTCCAGCTCTCACTAGTACACACACTCCTGTGAGTGTGAGGGTATATTTGGTATATTTCCTGTGTGCTATAATAAGACCATGAGCGCACGCGCGTGTGTGTGTGTGTGTGTGATAAAGGACACAGTGAACACACTCTCTGTTTGTTTAACCAGCACAGTATGTTCACGCTGTGTGTCACTGCCAACATTATGTGCTCAGCCTCTTTCTCTCTCTCACACACACACACACACACACTATTTTTTCTTTCATACACTGTCACACTATCTCACTGTTACACTTAAATCACTGTATTAGATAGAATATTAAAGCAAGTATGATCGGCAAACAAATGCTGCACGAGCTTTTCTTTGAATTAACTCGACTCATTATTCATTATTATAAACTGGTTATTACCATAAAAAGCTGCAGTGGCGGGATACGCTGTGGTTTTAGATATTATTCGGTCTGGTATCAGATGGGATGGTGTGAACCTCATGAATATCTAATGACTATTCAAATTCTACAATATGACATCACAGAAGGGGCGGGGTTAAAAAGCAATGACTGTAAAGAATAAAGTGCATTGCTAAGTATTGTATATTTTAATGTCATCTATATATATATATATATATATATATATATATATATATATATATAGTGCTGAGTAGACTACTTATAGATTGTAGTCTGTTACTGATTCCATTACAATACAAAAATTGTAGTTAGTAATGTAATCCAGTGTATTACACATTTTAGGTAATGTAATCTGACTACTTTTAGATTACTTTTGTCCAAACACTTCTATCCCATTGAATTGAATAGGATAATATTGTACCATATTGATATAAAATGCAAAGAGTTTTGTAATATTGCATTACATCAGGGGAGGAACTGAAGGGGTTTGTGAGTTTAATGAAAAGCTATTTAGTAATTAAATCATTAAAACAAATTTTTTTTAAATGTATAAAAATTATAGTAAAAATGTGTTTGAAAGACAAAAGCCTTTCAAAGACAACAATACATGCTTAAATGACTTATAGAGTGATAATTAAAATAATAATGAATGTGTTCGTCAGTTGATTAGACATGCAATGTTGCAATGTTTAGAAAACACTTCTTAAAGTGGAAATCATCATTTCTGTGAATCCAGTGGTCATGTTTAATGATAGCCGACTGACTGGTGTGCAACTTCACAAAACTACAAGACTTTCTGAATGTATATAAAATATTTTTAGAAAAGAAAATTTAAAACGCTTTATATTTTTGTAGAAACCATGATGCATTTCGTTCAGGATTTCAGCATTCTTAGAATAGATACTTTTTTGTAACTATGTAAAAGTCTTTACAGTCACTTATTATCAATTTAAGGAATCCAGGCTGAATAAAAGTATTCATCTCTTTCAAAAACAAATGAACTATATATGGATATACACATACACATACAGGAGACACTTTTACCCAAAATGATATTAATTCTAGATTATAAAAGCAGAAAACACAAGGGAGAAAACGGAAGTAGTTGAGCTACAATATCAGCAATCTAATACTCGGCTGTGCTATAATTAAACACAGCCAGCAGTGTGGGTATTTTTAAACAAACCTCTATTATAAGCAGCAGATTGTTTTCACTGTCTCTCAATGGTCAAGCGGATGAGGAGTGTGTGTGTGTGTGTGTGTGTGTGTGTGTGTGTGTTATAGTGGCTGTAATCTCATCCCAGGATATCGGAGGCTGTGTGTTCAGATTATCACAGAGCTAATCTAACAAACCCGGCCGTCAGATTTAATTTGGACTGACGGGGAGATGGAGAGAAGGAGAGATGGACTGACGGAGAGATGGAGAGACGGACTGACGGGGAGATGGAGAGAAGGAGAGACGGACTGACGGAGAGATGGAGAGACGGACTGACGGGGAGATGGAGAGAAGGAGAGACGGACTGACGGAGAGATGCAGCGACGGACTGACGGAGAGATGGAGAGAAGGAGAGATGGACTGACGGAGAGATGGAGAGAAGGAGAGATGGACTGACGGAGAGATGGAGAGAAGGAGAGATGGACTGACGGAGAGATGGAGAGAAGGAGAGACGGACTGACGGAGAGATGGAGAGACGGACTGACGGAGAGATGGAGAGAAGGAGAGATGGAGAGCCTCGGTTTGCTCGTACAGACAGAAACTGATGAAACAATGACAGGATCTGCGGGCAGAAAGGCAGAACTGAGTGTTGAATCGCTTAAAAAAACTCTTTTATCCACAGAATGTTGTGGCTGTAAATGAGGTGTCCTCGCAGAGGGAATTACACCCTCACACACACACACACACACACACACACCGTCCCGCGGCGGCTGCCTTTGATTCACACAGAACAAACCCACAGGAAGAGGCTCTTTCATTGCTCTGGGGATTTCATGGAGATTTCAATTAAGTTCATTTAGGTATCGACTTCGCCTTGGATTTTTTTCCTAAAATTCTTTATGTAAATAATAATAATAATAATAATAAAAATGTGAATTGCATGGCTCAGATCATTTGTTTGTTAGCACATTAGCTGTGTTCTGAGTGGTTGTCAGCACCGTTATACCGTTTGAATCTTGAATTTCATTTAGTTACTAAAATGACTAAAACTGAAACAAAAAATATATATTTTTCATTAAAAAAAAATTTTATAAAGAAAAAAAATTTTTTTTTACTAAAATGTAAACTAAAATTTAAATTAAATCAGAAAATGTAACAATAAAAACTAATAAAAACTATAACGGTATCTCAATTATTAGGGCCCTATGATCTCCCGGATGCGGAAAACACGGAAGGAATCGCCGAATCCATAAAAACAGTAAAACACGAATATATATATACCACATATATCACTATATGAAGACATGAACTTCATCTCCAGAGTCACTTCATCAGCACGTTAACATTTCATTTGAGAAAAACTGTCGTCATATCGAACACACAGAAACTCAAAGCTCTTCACGGCAAGAGCTTAACTTGAAGAAATTGAGACAGACATACATTACTGTTGTTCTGTAGAATTTAGCGACGTCTCAATGTATTAATAACACTAACACTAACAATAACAATAAATATTATTAAAACTTATTAAAACTTAAAACAGTATATATTCATTATAATATTCAAATATTATTCATTATTTTAAAGAACAAACACAGTTTCATAGAAATGAAAAAATATATTTTCAATTGTTGTTTTTAATAATTCAATTATTTAGACATGCTTTTTGATGAATAAAATGTAATTAAACCATAGGAATCCAGAAAATGTAAAAAGAAAAAAATTAATTTGAGATTTATTTTTTTGTTGCCAATTTTTGTTAAACTTTTAATACATTGATGTTAAGTTGTATAAGTTTCATAATTTAACTTAATTAGATATGCTTTTTGATTACAAAAATGGCAATTTAAGTAAAAAAAAAATAAAAAAATCATAATCCAGGAAAATTTTTATGAAAAAACAAACATAAAATGGAATTTGTGAAAAAATTTAATAAAAAGTATCTTATAGGGCCCTAAACGATACTAAAATATCATCTTGTGGCAAGTTTCAGGTTAAGGTTAATCAGGTTCAAATCGCTGACAGACGTCATGAAAGTCATCAAATGAAGTATTAATTAGCTTTGAATAAATCCCCCACAGTATGAGCAAGAGAAATATTGATGAATGGCATTATGATCACTGGCACTCTTGTCAAACCAGAAAAGCCCAGACACTTTAATGACTGTTGCGGTGACAATAACGGAACTGAGCTTGGTTAATTCGTCCTATTTACGATGTGTGATCTGGACAGAAAGTGATGAGCGCAGTGGAAACGATGATTGTGTGCGAGAACAAACAGCCGAGCGCCGTCAAACGCTTTCCTTCCTCTGTTTGACATTTTCAAGTGGGCGGCACTTGAGGTTACGAGACGCGGTGTGGAACAAAACACACCGAAACACTTCACAATCTCTCCAGCGCTCTCAGAATTCAATAATTACTCGATTACTAGCGTAAACATCACTCTGACATTACACTTCTATTTCCATACAGTAAAAAGTATATTAAAAAAGCAATTCATAAACACGACGACTTGAATCTATGATGAGCATGTCTTTAATTCATTTATTTATCTGCTTTACTGCCTATTAATATCTGAAAAACGTTATTTGCCAAACTTAAGTCATGTGGTGCGACCAACAAACATGCAGAAAAGAAAGAAAATGGTTCAACAACTTGCTGAACCTCTAAACACCACCTTAGCAACGCCCTGGCAACGGCCTATAGCATCACGCCGCAAGTTTTGCACGGGAAAGTAAAACATATTTCCTTCAGAAAATGTACAAATATAGTTATCTTTGAGGGGGAAAGCAGTGTGTACAGCGTTGATTATGTACGGCAGTGTGTGTGTTTGTGTGTGAATGTATGTGTGTGTGAGTGTGTGTGAGTGTGTGTGTGTGTGTGTGTGAGTGGGGGGGGGGGGGGGGGGTTAATACACCACTGCATTTTGATTGATGTGGAAGTGCTTCCACTATGCAGATAAGCATGCACCAGAATCCTCATATTAATTTGAAATTATTGTAATTGCCGCAGAGCTGTTGTACTGTTCCTCCCCCCATTCCCATCACACACAGCCCGCTCTCTCCTCTCACACACACACACACACACACACACACACAATATTCAGATTCTCTCTCTCTCTCTCTCTCAGGTCAGAGCCGGTCACGTCAGCCTATCAGATTCACTGAAGGTTAAAGGTCAGGAAAGGTGTGTGTGCACGAGGTCAAGCGTCCGCATCACTGAAGCCCCAGCGTGAGGCGAGAGTGTAAGAAGTGGTGCGGTGGAGGTGTGTGTGTCGCAGCAGGGGATTGTGGGATAGCAGAGGATGAAGGTTTGAATGGCCATATCACTGGGCTCCAGGCCTCAAAGTCAACATCAGATCAAAACGCAAATATGTTCCAAATATATATATATATATATATATATATATATATACACACACACACACACACACATACATATTAAATTATCATTCAAAAATAAATTAATAAAAATACAGTTTAATTAAGTTTAATAATTTCATTAAAAACATCATAGAAAAGATGTATTCTAGACATTGTATTTCTGAATTTCATTTTTAATATTTTTTAAATAATTAAGACATCCAGACACACCCATTACGTATGAAAGCTTGTTTCCGCCACCAAATAACAAAATTCAAAATGTAATTCCAAATGATCTCGCAATTCTGAGCAATTCTCTTCAGCCGCACACACACGTGTGACACACACACTGAGTCGGCTTCTTTCCCCAGATACGCAGATCTATCGCATGTTGTGTATTTCCGTGAGTTGTGTTCTCGTCTCGTCACACACACCTGACGAGCTCTTCTACAGGAGCGTCACACACACACCTGAGCTGGGCAAGATACTCCACAAAACCAATTCATTACCAGATACTAATTACACCTCAACAGTGTAAATAGATTACTGGACTAATTACTCTCGCTAAAACTATTGCATTACTACTAAACCCCACATCAAGCACAGGATAGACATATATAATAATACATTGCACAGCCTACATTATTCTTGAGACGGAGAACGTTACATTAAAAACATAGAGTTTAACATTAGATGTTAAAATCCACTATTGTTTTATTTAGAATTGTTCTATATAGTCTATACAGTATTTAATGCTGAAGTATCAGAAGTAATTAAATTACAGTAAATGAATTACTAATGCATCAAAACCTATAATGTGTGCCTGTCATTGTGAATAAGTACACTTTAAAAAGAGTACTTATTATGAAATTAATATTATTTAAAAGACTTGAGTACGAACTGAATGAAATGTTTTCAGACACTTAATTGCATGTTAATTGCCATTAAATGAAAATGTATTCAATTCAATGTATATGAAATGCAATTATTTAAAGTTGAGAATTGAATTAGTTGTGCTTTTAACTAGGACTAAATTTCATAATCACTTTTATTGTCTTTGACATATGGCTAAAGTGTACAGTGTGATAAACTAAAATATAATTTTAATGGCATTAGTCTGTTGAAACGTGTCATGTGTTTAAATATTACGCATTAATGATGAAATTGCAATTTAGTGCACTTAAAATATATTAACTTTAAATGTAACACTACAGTAAAAATGATAATCAAGTTCTTAGCATGTGCGTTAGTCCGTCAACACAAGTGTGTGTGCTTCTTTAGAGCATGACAAAAAAAATTAATATTTAAAATGGCCTTTAAAGTAAAACTTAATTTAACATTATTACAAGTTCACTTTTTAAAAGTCTACTTAAGTGTGTTAAGAAACAGTCATGAAGGAAGACTATTTAAATACACTAAAGTGGCCTTTTATATTAATATTATTATTTATAGTATTAATATATTACCTGGTACAGTTTTTGTAAATATACTTTAGATACTAAGATTTGAAGTTAAGTGCACATTCAACACAAGCACACTTCTTTTCCCAAGGCATTTTAAATCTGAAACCTAAGCGACACATCTAAGATGCTTTTAAATCAGAGGAGACAATCCCAGAATGCACTGCATGACAGTCGAAGACCGAATCACTAAAATAGCTGAAAATAATAATACAAAACAACTATTTGTGGTCGCCTCATGTTTCCTGACAATAATAACCTCCAGAAGTGTGAAATTCATGATGTGCGTGTCAGGCTGACTGCAATGTAGCTAGTGCATGTGACCCGTGGTGCATTCTGGGAGAGTTGGGTCGGTCAGGACATCTGCTGATAATAAGGTTCAGCGACAGTAAACGCAGGCCTCTCTGCAACAAGCCTTTAAAATACCTGTAAAACACTTTAAACACGCCTTTTAAAGCGTTCACAAGCCCCTCGCTCCCCGTAACGGCTCTGTTGCACTTCCTGACATGAAAATTTAAACAAGCACTTACAGCCGGAGCCGGTGCGGATATTGGGTTTCTGAAAGACAGCCATACTGACGGATTCTGGGGGATTTTTCTCATCACTGCATCAGAATACATTCAGAGAGTCTGTAAATGTGTAAACAATTTCAAGATTTCCAATTATATTCCACTATATTCATATCCAAAACACACGTTTTGAGCCTGTGAATATTTTTTTATTTTTTTTGGTCAGCAATCCATTACCGTATAAACTGCATTACTATCAACACAAGCTTCATTTGTCTTTTGTGTTTTGAAAACAATTAAGATTAGTACCACAACCAATTATGAATTGTAAATTAAAAATGTGAATTATGACCAAATTTCATAAACATAATCGCTTTTCTGCCAAATATCTGTGACATTTTAGTATCATCAACATACTATTATAGTTTTTGTTCAGATTTGGAATTATATTTTTTATTTTTATTTTAGTTAAAGTTTTTGTAATTTCATTGTTGTTTGTTGTTTTTGTTTTTAATTAAATGTTTACAGTTTTTATAAAGTTTATTTAGTTTTAGTTATTTTAGTACTTCAACTTAAAGTAAACAAAAATGAGAAATATTGCCTTGGCAACTAACTATATTTTATTGTATTGGAGTTAATGTTTATTTTTATTTCAAGTAATGCATTTTTTATGGTTTTAGTTTTAGTTAACCATAATAACCCTGTCAAATATGCATGCATTTAAAGTCAATGTTTTGTTAAATTCAGTTTATTTTCTGAATTTACTTATGAATATCAACTGATCAGATCAATTTGTTATTGGTGTAAATATTTTATATACATTTTATATGCATTAATCACTAAAAGATGTTCAGTCTTAGAATTAGTTCATTGATTAATCTGTAAATTTCAGATTAGATTGATAAAAAAAAAATCCAAAAGTAATTCCAAAAAATCCAAAATTTCATTTTATAGCACATAATTTGAGAGATATTAAACATGCTTGAATGTGTGCTGCAGTGTGTTTAGCATGTCTGTGAAGACACACACACACACACACACACAGAGCAGGTTAAAGACACACAGATACGAGGTGTGAACGCGTGTTCAGAAACAGACCCTGCCTCAGCCCTGCTATTTCCTTATTTATTTATTTCTGATAGTTAGTTCCCGCAGAGCTCGCAAAATTAATGTCAGCCGGCAGAAAATAGACACCGAAAGCTAAAATTCAGCACTTTCTGCCCACAGAAGTTATTTGTCAAGCTAACAAGGAGTCGAAGAGGCGCACTGTTCCTGCGGCCCGGGGAAATATATGCCATCGGATCTACTGCGAGAATAAAGGGATAAAAGAGAGAAGGTTATGGGTGCCAGTTCTGTCACACACACACACACACACACACTCATCCTCACAGTCTGAAGGAGACGACGAGATCAACTGACCAGACGAGTGAGATTATACCAGCCCGTAAACACACAGTCACACTGATGCTCCCTCAGGACTCGCATGAGGACTGAACACGTGTGTAAAAGAAGATTTTTAATCAGTTTATGAAATATAAGTTCTCATTGTAAAAAAAAAATATTATCAATAAAACATGACATGTTTTTACATTGCTTTAACTCGTCAAAACAAGTTATGCAATTTTCAACTTTTTTAATAAGTTATATGAGATTCAACTAATTTTTTGAAGTCAGTTTAATATAATTTACGTTGAAAAGACTTATACACCCAAGTTGATTGTACTTAATTTAAGGAAGCATGTAATGTTTGTACTTTGCATGTAATTATTTGTTATTTGTTAGTTTTAGTTAGTAAAAAAAAATAAAAATCTTTAATTATTCTAAATAAACATTTAGAAACCATTTAATAATTTAATAATATAAATAATTCCAAATTTAAATAAACTTTTTTAGTCTAAATATGTCATGTGGTGTAACCAAGTGAAAAATAAATAAATAATATATACTGTGTGTGTATATATACATTATTGGATGTATGCTTTACATTAAAAAAGTATTCTTTTTATAAATATCATGACATTTTTCAATCATAAATATCGTGACATTTTCTTGGGGTTATTCCACATGACAGCCTGAAATAAACTCGTCATGTCATAAAAAGGCCAAATTAACTGATATTTTAGAGACTTAATGATCTGACACATTGTTCCTAGAATTGTGTGCTTGTCTCGCCATATGACAACAAAATGTCTTCCTGCATGTTGGTTCTTCCACACACTGACTGAATAAAATATTAAAACAAACTTTTTTTTCATATAAATTAATGGGGTGAAAAAAATGACTGAAAGTGTCTGATGATGATCTTACTCCACCCTGACATCCATCCATCCATCAACGTGTCTATCTGTTTATGTATCTATAAAAAGGGCGGGGAAAAAGATACTGACCCCAAAACAAGTCTTTCTCTATTGCTATTGAACAGTGTGTATTAGGGTTCAGTTAAACGAGAGAGAGAGAGAGAGAGAGAGAGAGAGAGAGAGAGAGAGAGAGAGAGAGAGAGAGAGAGAGAGAGATATGCTACAGGCTACAGGAAGACTGCTGCGTTTTGGTGGAAATGATGCGCTTTGATCAGTGAAATCCTACAAAAACAGCATTAATAATCTCATAAATATAAAGACACAGCATGAAGAGTTGCTTAAACGTCCTAAAACCCACAGCACAGCGCGGTCTCCCAGGCCTGAGCCGAGCCGGAGCTCAGCCGGATGAGAGCAGGACAGGACCGCTTCTCCTTGAGTCTGCCTGTATTTTTATCCACACGAGTGTCTTCAGGAGGAGCTGCTAAATATAACTCATATCCTTACTGGCTTTGGTTACAGTCAACATACCAACACACACACATTTAGACAGCGGACGGGATGAGGATAGAGAAGGGATTTGGCACGCAGTCGTAAAACCAAGAACCAAAAACAAAATCACTTTTCACAATCGCTGTGCAACAACAACAACATCCCAGCGATGACACCAAAGAAAGTGTGTCCGCACGAAGATAAGACAAACAGGCGTGTGTTTCCTGAGCCCTGATCATGACCTCACCTGTGTTTCACTGCAGCGGATATATGCGGTTTAATGCTGGAGAATCAACGCAGAACATCAATACTGTCCTATCAGATTCACCCTCAGCGAACTAGAACAAGGCCACGCACACACACACACGCACACACACGCGCACGCACACACACGCGCACGCACACACACGCACACACACACACTAGGGTTGTAACGTTATGAGATTTTCACGGTATGATAATCGTCTCAGAAAACATCACGGTTTAACGGTTTACGGTATTAAACAATCATTATTATTAAAAAAATATTAAAACAAACTTTTTTAATAATAAAAAAAAAAACTTTTTATGGAAGTAAAAAAAAAGAAAAGAAAAAATAAAGCTGCACATCTCCCATTTGAACAAACATGTCTAATAAAACCTTCACTTATTTTTATTCTTAATTTATTAATTGTTATTTAAGATAATAATAAGATAATAGAGTCTTATGAAATGTATTTTATTTCTTCAGAAATTCTGGGTTGTCTGATATAATTTGTCTGGATTCTATGATTTAATACAAATATATTATTGAAAATGCAATCAGATGAAATGTAACAACTTTTGTTTGTCTGCAGATCTGCACAACAGAGGTTTACTAAATAATTTGTTTTATTAAAAGACAAAAAACGATATTATTTCTTAAATAATGTTTAAATAAACTTTATTTTTGTTGCTGATATAATTTTAAATTGACTACATTCTTTTATACAATAGTAATATATTTATTTAAGCTAAATCGAACTTTTATTTTGACAGGTTGTACTAAACTCCTATGAGTTTCAGTCAGAGTGTGTTTGATGATGAATAAATAACATTATGAAATAATCGTATAGCAATTTTTGATTTATTGCACAGCTATATTTTAGATTTATTCATCCATCTATCAAATCGCACATGTTACGTGACATCTGCGTGATATTGTAAATTCCCTCAGCAACACGGAAATAACACGGCCATAAGTTATAAGTGAAACTTTATCCGCAGGGATGGTGTTCGCGGATATGGGAGAACATGTTCGCGGATATGGGAGAACATGTTCGACGTAATTCCTCCTTTTGCAGCCACTCTTCGTCCACATTTCTGGACATAACTGGAGATCCCTCTTCAAGGAAGGTTTTTCGCATATGCGCAGGTGAGATCTGATCTGGTTTCATTTTTTTCCCCCAAATCCGTGGATAAGCAAATATTCACGATATGATAACCGTACATGTCAATACCGTGATAAACCGCCATACCGGTATACCGTTACAACCCTAACACACACACACACAGGTTTTTCTAGTAAAGTACCATAACTTAACCTAATCTTTCAAATAAACCTTCACAAATCATATTCAGCAGCAGATTTAAAGCAAAACCAGCTTTGGCCAGTTTCTGGACCTCAGTGTTTCACAGGAGTTATTATATGAGGCAGGACCGTTTCTGGTAGCCGGTCGGTTTACTGTATGTTGGGTAAACCAGTGACAAGATCAATAACACTCCGTTACACACCTGAAAGCAAACCATTCACACACACACACACACACTGAACAAACTCACAGATGTCACACTGTGACCGTCAACAAACCTCCAGACATCAGAAAATAACCTTCCTTTATTTCCACCACGCCTGCTAGTCAGTAATGACTGTCTCATGCTAAATAAATGATATTTAAATACATAAGCTACTGTATATATGAGAATATGACTGCGAGAGAGTAAAGCATATGCGTCACACACACTGCACATCATAACAAGGGTTTTCCTTGACAACCACAAACAAAACGATAATGCACTATTTAAATAATCAAACATGGAAATACTCATTACAAAATTATAATTGGAATACTACTTATAAAACCACATAAATTAAGATAAAAATATGCACAATATGTTTAATATCGGTTCAGTACTCCTTTGTGTATTACGTATAATTTAATGTAAAATGTATTTTACTTCACTTTTATTCTTTTTAAACAACACAATGTTCAATTTCTGAACTGCAGACAAGATTTCGTTTAAATATCACATGTAGAAAAATCCACTATTATTATACTAGTATATACACTATTGTATTCATAAATAGGGAGTGATAATTTTCATCTAGTCAGAATGACAATCTTTGCTCTTACCTCAGACTGCAGGGGCAAAGGGCAGGGGTCAGAGGTCGTATCACAGGTGTAGAAACTTTCGTGATGTCCTTCCATGATGAACAAAATATGCAAAAGAAAGAGAAATAACAAAAAATAATTATTATAATTCTATAAAATACAACGGTCCCTCGACCCAGTTCACTTCACACACACCCCATTCATTCTGCTTTGTAATCACTGCGGGACAGGCTGGTGAACTTTGACCTCATGCCACTGTACACACACCTCTGCGCGTGACATTTGTGTTTACAGCAAACTCTATTAGAGTAAAATCTCCAGAAAGTTTAGAGAGCAAACGATAACATCCTGTACACCTCTACCTCAGGATGTGAACAGCGTTTAAATGCAGTGATAACAGCTTTAAAAGAGATGCTTTAAAACGCCTTTAAACGAGCTTTAGGAGAGAGCTCCCCCAAAACCCGTGCACGCGAACACGTGTTTACTTGCGCACAGCTGAACGTCAACTTTCCTGTCAAACGGTCACATTTGAAACACGTTTCTTTTGTGGAAAACAAAGGGTTAGATCTCCGTTGTGTTTCACAGAAGGAAGAAAATAATGATTTCTCAAAAGTGGAAAAGCTTGGCTGTGGCGACATTTCTGCATTATAATAATACGTTGCTTCTTGTATGTTTCGCGGCACTTTCACTTTCAAATTGAAACGTCCAGTAAGTGGCGCCAAAACCGTTCAGCGTTATTCCCAAACAGATGGACATCACCTCATATCACCTTGGTTGTTGTGTGTATCGCTGCAGTTCGGATGTGGAAAGTCTGGTGAGTGGCATGAAGGCTCTCTTCTCTAAATATCGTTTGAAAACAACGCACCACCTTCACTAAACCCAACAAAAACCAGCATAAAAAACATGCTGAAGTAACTGTTAACCCTGCCATTTTAGCATGCTCTCAGAAAATTCCTACTTCCTGTTGTGAAATTTTGACTTGAGAGGGCGTTCATGTCCGCATTTTTTTTTAAAACTGGGAAACCAGTGGGAAACTGGTATTTAAGATAATTCCACAGCATAAATATTGGTGTTTTACTTCCACAGCAGGAAACTGCAGTGAATTGAACGTGAAGGTGTGTTTTTGAAGTTTCAGAAAAATGTAGGTGGGAATTTTTCCACTGACCATGCATTGTATTTTTCCTTTATCGTGAACTATTCCTTTTATATTGCTTTAAATGTGTTTGCATTTATCCTTTTCTGAGACAGTCACCATCCACTTCCACTGTTTAGAAAACAGCAGCCTGGATATTTTGCTATCTTTTTATATTCAATTTAAAAAAAAAAATCATTAAAGTCAACATGAAATCAAAACTGATTATTCTTATTTTTCTTTTTGGAATATTGCCGTATTTATTATAAATGATGTATCTGTGCACATCATTATCCATGCTTCAGTAATCTTGAATCAGAGTAACTTCCTGGACATCTTCTCTGATGATGTGGGCGGGGCAACCTGTCACTCACATGAGATCCACCAATAGCAAACCACAACCATCCAATCAATTCCCCACGGACACAATCAAGCCCCGCCCACATTTGTTCTTGTTTGAGAAGCCGTTTCACTCGGATGTACGGCACAATAGGGAAGAAAAGAAGAGCACAACTTCTGTTTCATGCAGACTTTAACATATCAAAAGACACAGAGAGAGAAACGTTTCGAGGTGAATACACATGAATGACAAAATAGTCATTTTTTGCCTGCGCTCTCCCTTGAGGATAGATGTAACAGTGGTTCAAAAGCAAAGTAAGCGCGGTAGAGTGTTGAAACGGGACATTGTGAAGCGCGTTATTGATACGAGTGGCTCAGAGCAGCTCAAGGACTCGCTTCAGTTTTCATATTCCCCTCACTGCTGTGCTCTCTGCCACAGGACATGACATCACTCGCCGGGGTCACGACCCGCACGGAGAGGGGGAGAGATGAAGACGAGGACAGAGAGGCTTGGGAAGTGGAGCTCTGTAGGTCACCTTGCCTGGCTGAGAGATCAATGTCGCTTTGACTCGCTGGTTAAAGAGAGAGAGAGCGAGAGACTGCAGTCCAGACACCTTGCCAGTAAATCACCTTGCCAGCTTCATTGAGATGCAGGTATAACACAGGATGGGCACAAGGCCAAAACACACACACACACACACACACACACACTCGTCTATTCGTCTATGGTCTCTTCCTTAAACTCTGTCATACTTTTGCAATTAACGGGATAGTTCAGGTAAACATTACGATTCTGTAAAGCTGTTTTGGCTTTATAAGACTCATGAAAACTAGAAGAAATTGTTATTTATCAAGAAAAGGGTGAATGTTTGCTGCAGAGTGAGCACTGAAGACAGCAGTGTGCTGAAACGTTTGCTCCTGTTCACTTGTTTTTAATTCATTTTGCACTTTTTGCACGATGCTATCCATAAAATAAAATAAATGTTTTGATAGACTTTAGTAGCCTGTACTGAATCCTTCTTGCCCGCGTTATAAGACACTAAACACATGGGCAATGTTAATCAGCCGTACTTTAGACATTGTGATATATTAAGGAATAGTTCATCAGAAATGGGGGAAAAATAACAATAAATTAAAATATATAATACAACAATAATAAATGGTAGACTTTACAGTAAGGTTCATTAG
>NC_140233.1:25640804-25675804 GCF_951802725.1 Rutilus rutilus | reverse complement strand
TATTGATGAACTATGACGATGCTCCAGTTTGTACAGTCCATATTTGTGAAATAATCGATATCAAATAATAAAACATATATGCTAGTCTAGGCTACACACGTATAATCTGGTATTATTAAGGTTATGAAAGGTTTAATTTCCCACCTGATGCATGTAAAATGTTTTAAAGCAACGAGCTCCAAAATATCTCAATATTCTATAATGTAATAATTTGATTTATAGTTAGAGGTTTTAAGTGCAGTATTTCGAGCGCGTGCCAAACATACTCTTCATTCATCACTGATACAATATTCTTCTTTTTAATGAGAATAATTATAAACACTTTAGTCCATTTTACAGTTTGAAATCGCTCATTTATGTCCCATATTTTATGTCAAGCAATATGTGGAGTGACATATTTGTCAAATTGAACATCTTTTTTTTCCCCCACAGTCTTACTGAGATCAGTTACAATTGTTTCAGTGGGTTTTAAGAAATAATGTCACTTCATCCGATAAAAAAAAGGATAATCATACAGAATCATCGCTGAAGGTGGAGTACAAAAATGACAGGCAATGTTTCATGTAGGGGATGGAAAGATGCCACACACTTTTTTGTTCCGAGTCCCAAAAAAGTGGACAAGACCAGACAATGAGAAAATGAGTGTAATCAGTTCAGTTCGTTCAGGTGAAACAGCCAACATGACCAGCATGTGTGTGTGTCGCGTCTGATACACAAATAAATACATGATTTAAAAGACTTCTGCACAACAACACGGAATGTAGCTTCAGTGCGAGTCTCGCGCAGTCTGTGCTCGTGCACTCATGGAACCAGCATGTGCCACTTGAACTTTACAAAAAATGTGAACTTAAAAGTTACGCAAGACGGGGCTCGGGACAACATGGGCAATATAAAATAAAATAACGTTCACACATTACAGTTTAAACAGAAAAACAACAAACACAAAAAAAAAAAATGGAAAATGTCCTATATTGTCCAAAAAAGTTATGCAGGCTAAACTCTAAAGCTTGATTTCTTCATGACTGGATTAAATTTACCATAACTAAATTTTGCACAAAAAAACAAAAGTTAGTGCCCCGCGCGCGCCCAATCCAACACAGCGAGAATCAAGCGCGTGCGAAACTTTCTGCACACCGCTGCTCTATTAAGTGCCGATAAACTCACATGAAAAACTCCGGGGACGACGGGTTGTTGTCGCTGCTCGACCCGTTTTCTCGGAAGCCGCTGCTGATGAGCTTCTCGTATTTCTCCTTGTACGCGTCCCTCTCGCGCATCAGTCTGGAGATCTCCTGCTTGAGGTGGTCCACCTGCTGGATCAGCTGGGTCTTCTCGCCCTCCAGCACGTGCCTCTGCTGCACCCGCTTGTAGCGACACGACTGGGCATAGCCTCTGTTTTTGAGGGTTCTCCTCTTCTGTTTGAGTCGGATGACCTCCTCTTTGCTGACCCCCCGGAGCTGCCGGTTGAGTTCGCGCACGGACATGCTCACCAGCTGCTCGTCCGAGAAGCGATCGTCCAGGTGCATGTGTGGGTGGCTGAGCGGGTTGCCGCTGGACGGCACGCCGGGCGTCGGGTGGTGCCCGGTCGGGTGGTGGTGGTGGTGGTGGTGGTGGTGCGGCGCGTTGTTCTGCGCTGCGGCGGCGGCGATGACCGCGGACACCACCGCGGCGGCCGATCCCATCTCCTCCCCGGCCATGGCGCCTCCCGGCCCGGCGCCGCTGCTGCTGAACTGCTGGCCTCTCGCATAGCCGTCGAAGCCCTGGAGCTGGTGACTGCTGTTGATCAGCGCCTCCACTGCGTCCTCCGGGCTGAAGCCTAAAGCCTCCGGGTTGAGCTGCTGTTGGTAGCCGGTCATCCAGTAGAAATCCTCCAGGTGCGCCTTCTGCTCGCTCCCCGAGCCCGGACTGGGCGCCGAGAAGCTTGGGGAAGGGGGAACCGAGCTGCAAGGCGTGCTCATCGGGGTGGAAGACAGGGATCCCCCGGCGATCAGGCGACTGCACTGGCTGATGCTGCGATCGGGCTCCACCGGCTCCTTTTTCACTTCAAACTTCATCAGATCGAAGTCATTAACATATTCCATGGCCAGGGGACTGGTGGGCAGGTCGGAGCTGCTCATTGCCAGTTCTGATGCCATCCTTTTGCTGTTGACAGTCCTCCAAAGGGGGTGAAGAGCAGCTGTCAGAGTGGTCGGGTTCGAGACAGCGTGAGCCAGCGTGATTTCTTTATTTAATTCTTCAAAAGCAAAGAAAAGGGTTCGCGAGCGCCGATTTATTTTTTAAACTGACGCGTTTCGCCTCTCGCGCACAGACGCAGGAGCGCGCGCGTCTCCAGTTCCTCTCTCTTTGTACGCGAGTGTCGACGCGTTTGAGTCGCGGACATTTAACACTGCATGGCTTTCTCTTTTCTTTTTTTTTTTCAATAGTTTTGTTGAAACGAAGACCGTAACATGTATGTGATTGGCAAATGGATGCTTGGCTGGGGGAGAAAAAAAAAGTACTCCGGGCTTGTTCTAGAGTTTTTAAAGGATCACCGAGCATGAGAGTATAAAAGCAATGCTGAGTTTTATAGCCGTCCTGACGTCAGGTTTGAAATACGAAATTGACTCGGACTCGTAGCCAATAGGCTCGCTGAATCGAAGGGTCAATTTACATACTAGAGAAGAAACAAAAGTTTTCCGAACTGTCAGAACTGACAGAGAGATCAACGACGACTTTAACCCTTTATGGACAATGATTTTTCTTTCTTTTGGTATTTAAAAGCAGGTAAACGCATCTTTTCATTCATTGTATTTTTCGCATAGTGCTTAAAATCTAAGAGTATGACATATGATGCATGATCAAAAACACCATGCGTTTATTATCTGATATATTAATATCTATCTTTAAAATATAATTTACACTTACTGACTTGCTGCAACTATATACACAAACTATGCTGTGTTTAAAGGGCAATATTATTGGTTTGTGTGTATATGAATGTGTGTGTGTGTATATAGATATAGATATATATTAATAATAAGACATATTGAAGAGGAATAATTACACAACGAATATGTTAATGACAGATGTAACTACTAAACCAATTAAAATGCCCACATGGTTTCCACAGAGTACGCTTCGTTATGTTGTTTTAATGTGAATATATTAATTTATTAGACTTTCTTTTTTTTTTTTTTTTTTTTACTGTCCCACAAAACGTGGTCGGAAGGTCTTCAGTTTCAAAACTCAACAGCGCCGCCTTTCGGCCGAGATGAGCAGCGTGTGTCCATTAGTGCAGTGCTTCATCTGTGTGTGTGTCACACACAGTTATCATGACATATCAATGCATCTCTCCATCACTTACAAACATTCACATTAAGTGCATAGGTATTTGCCATCAGTGCGATCAAACGATAATTTATAGAAAAGTAAAATAATAATAACAATAACAATAACATGTTTTCTTTGTTCAATGATCAACCTTATTTAGTAATAAAGCTGCTTTAGGGTTATTATAGCATGGGGTGTGTTGGTACATTTTGGTTACTTCTTTCTTTTCTTTAATTATTTTTTATTATGGTCACATTTGATCCTATATAATTTAATAATATAGTTAAGTACTGTGTAATACTAATGGACAACATGCAATTAATGTGTAATTATGTGTGCAGCTTGTAATTCTTGTTATTATTATAGTAATTAATTATAATAGCATGCCATACACTATATGTAACATTACCACGTTAAATGACAGTATTGCTTGTTATACGTATTTATGTTGGCATTAAATAGGCTGCACACGCGTCTCTCTAAGTGCTCAAAAACGGCTCTCATCGCTGGAGGGTTTCTGAACAAACACAGAGCAGCTTTAGCTCATGAGAGCAGACAATAACCACGGCTATTCTCACCGGAGATATTGAAATGTGCTCAACTCTCTGTGGAAAAGCCACACAAACTACAAAGCCGCCAGCGTAAAAATAAAAATAAATACAAGCTCAAAGTCCCAAAAGGAAATAAATATTCTCTTAGACTCAGTGACTGTTCTTGGGGACCCAAACCTAGAAAATAAACATATTATTTCATTAATTAGATCACCCAACAAAAGCCTTCGGAGGCCGTTCAAAAGCGCTGAATAAATATTGAATTTATGTCCCTTCTGACTGTGTAACTGCTCGACAATCAAGAGAAATAAAGACTCCCAGATATAAATAGATTTTTTTTTTTTTTTGATTCTTTAGGGTGATGCTAATGTAGTTCACATCGCCCTGATGTAACATTACTGTCTGACAATAAAGTTTTATACGTGATCATACAGTGCAGTATAAACTCAGTGTAGAACATGCAGTTGTTCTGTGTTAACACTGAGATTTGGGCTCGAGTTTGGAGTAGATGATGTGATGTGATCCCCGTTGTGCCCTTGAGCGGGACACTCACCTCGGGTCACGCCGGCCCGGGACACTTCCCTCAAATTACTGCACTTCAGACGAAACGCTCCTGCTAATGGGCGACTAACAGCTTACACTGGTGTTGTGCTTGTGCTGAGGCCTGAAACTCAACATACTGTTTAACAAAACAAATGAGATTGAGACTTTAAGTGCTGTCATGATTTATAATTCTACCATGTGTGTGTGTGTGCATGTCAAAAGAGCTGCATTTACTAGGTTACTAGGTGTGTGTGTGTGTGTGTGTGTGTTTATATATATATATATATATATATATGTGTGTGTGTGTGTGTGTGTGTGTGTGTGTGTGTGTGTGTGTGTGTGATCATATGCAAGCATATGAACACTGTAAAAAGTGGTTATCAGCTATTGTTAACTTACAGGACTGTTTCTGATTTAACCCATACATGAGTTTTGTTTCTAAAAATGAATATGCAGTGAAATTAAATCTTGTCAGATGTTACCATTTTAGGTTATCATTTCTTCAGTGAATGCTTGTAAGGAAGGTATGGGGTTCAGTCAGTTACACCCCTGTTCTGTATTATTGTGCAATCATTGTGTAATTAGGGACACAAGGACATTTTAATGAAATGGGACTTGATTTGTTAACATTTCAAGAGCATTTGGTTGCTTTCAGCGTCTCTGATGAGCAGCAGCGATTGCTCTGGGGGCGGGAGACCCTCTCTGATCAATGAGAGAGAGAGAGAGAGAGAGAGAGAGAGAGAGGTACTTCCTATAATCTACTAAGATTCATCATATCCCATTTCCTGGCTCTTCATGTTCATATGAGCACATTACCAAGGTCTTTGTTAATGAGAGATTTTATGACCTTTTGGAATTCGCCCCCCTCGAGAATATTGATGAATATTGTTTAAAAATAACTGGCTGTATGATTTACAGTTCATCCACATACATTTAATTATTGTAACCATTACTGAGTTCTCCCATTGTTTTGAGCAATGGCCTCGTCTGTGAGCGAGAGCTTGCTATCTGTTTTTCTGTGAGTCTGTCAACCTGGAAATCTTTACGTTTTCCTCGCGCATTTATTGAAGCGGTGATGTCCCTGCTCAGATTTGATGATTATATTCTGTCTGAACTGAAGATGAGAAAACATTCTAAAGCCTCAAACGCCTTTTAGAAGCTGATTCATATTTGAACAGCAATCAATATCAACTCCATTCAAAAACAGTCTGTATTGCAGCAGGATTTTGTCTGATCAATAAAAGTGACAATAATGTAAACATATATATATATATATATATTTTAATGTTTCCTGAAGAAATGTATTATTGCAAGTCTATCAATGCAAGTCTAGGTTGTTTTGGCCCATTCTACTTGGTGCTGCGGGCCATACTGGTTCCAATTGAGCAATTACCTATAATAACATAAATGTAGTTGCACAAGATTTATTTTATCTGATGTAGTAAAACAAATCAAGCTCATCTGACTGCATTTTTGACAATGTCAGTCATTGATAGGCCAGTCGTCCACTACTGGCTAAACGGAAGCTCTTTCCTGCAAGTTTAGCTTTCTGGACAGACTGCAACAAACACCGCGTGATATATCCCGATCTTCAAGCAGAAGGAACTGGATGAAATATCCTAAATAGTGCTGGGCAACGGATAATCGCATCCAATATATTCAATATTTATATTTATATATAATATAAATTATGTATAAATATACAATATATACATGTAAATATTTCTTAAATATATACATGCATATGTGTGTATTTATATATACAAAATAATGATACACAGTACACACACATATATTATGTAAACACAGACTTTTATTGTGGATGTGATTAATCACGATTAATCGTTGCCCAGCACTAATCCTAAATGATATCAATCCACAATCTGATTTGTGCTGCAGCCTGACTCAATATGACACCGTGTTCGTTCGTTGGAGGAGAACCGAGCGACTGAACCTGGTTTCTCAAAAGGGGTTTTCCTCCATTTTGGTCACCTGATGGAGTTTGGTTTTCTTGTCACTGTCACCTTTGGCCTGCTTAGTTGGGGACACTTAAAGGGGTCATAAACTGCATTGTTTTATAATGTTTTCTGTGATGTACTAACATCCGTTAGTATGATTTTTACATCAAAATTTGTCAATTTAAAAATAAACAATATTTTTGCTACCCTGATTTTGGCCCTCTGATTTGATGCTCTGTTTGAATGGTCTGTGTGAGACTTTAGTGTAAACGGTCACTGCTGTGATTGGCTGCTGTGAGACTTCAGTGTAAACGCCCACTGCTGTGATTGGCTGCTGTGAGACTTCAGTGTAAACGGCCACTGCTGTGATTGGCTGCAGTGAGACTTCATTGTAAACCCCCACTGCTGTGATTGGCTGCTGTGAGACTTCAGTGTAAACAGCCACTGCTGTGATTGGCTGCTGTGAGACTTCAGTGTAAACAGCCACTGCTGTGATTGGCTGCTGTGAGACTTCAGTGTAAACGCCCACTGCTGTGATTGGCTAACATCTTTGCATATGAAATAAGTATTTACATGTGGAACTCTCTCGAAAACATTTAGCTCGTTTTTACTATTACAGCTCTCGAGGTCTTTGCAACTCGATTTCTGCACTCTCACGAATGCTTCATCACAACTAACAGTGCAAACACAATGTAAATAAGAGATTCATTGATTATAACAGGAGTTTTGGCACGAGTCCAGAACTCAGTCACTGATAAACGCTGTTTGATTGACAGTTCCAGCGATTGCAAAGGGAGCGTTCTTTGATCGCTTTCTATAATTTATAATTTAATCACAGTTTAATTAACAGATTATTTTCATCCTGTGAAGTTGACCATTTAGTCACTGGTTTGATTTACTGACACGAGGCTGTTTACCCCTGGCCACTTCATGCGTTTTCTCAGATCGGATAGCTATCCGATCGTGAAAAGACCAGGTGTAAATGCCCTCCGAAACGCATTCGAGACTGATTTGAATCCGATCGCTCAAACCACTTCAGGAGGTGTTCTGGGCCACATTCCAGACGAAACTGGACAAGTGTAAATGCATCTGGTTGTTGAAACCACATATGTAAATTGTACTCCTCCCAAAAATGCTAAAAAAATAAATGTGTGAGAGCGTGTTATAGGCTATATGTAATGTTATAGCTAGATATGACGACGCTACTGGAACACGCATCACCGCAGATGAGAAGCTGAGCATCTATTCATTAAGCCAACGTGCAAACTATCGCAAATAAGTCGCAGACGCTTAACACACAATCATCATCATTAAAAGTAAAGAAACGAAATGATTTTCTTCTGCAGAGGCGGTATTTCACCTACTGTATCATAGATAGGCACAGTCCATAACAAGTCGTTGGCTGGGCTTGGTTACAATAAAAGCTGATCTTGGACTAACAAGGACATTTTCGGTTCTGAAACTAATCTGCTGCTAATACAAGACCTCCCTGTGGTGCAACCTGGGAAACGCTGATTGGTACAATCTGATATTCCTATCTGATATTCCTACCAATCTAACAGATGACGATGCCGAAGCGCAAAAGATATTCGCCCCCCTCGGGGCCTGCACTGTCAATCGCCTCAATTAATATTGAAGGTTTCTCCAGACACAAGGCAGACATACTAGCAACAGCGGTCAGACGCTTCGACATAGTGTGCATGCAGGAAACCCACTTCCCTGGAATGAAGCTGGTGGCCGAAATCCGACACAGACAGTATGGGTGAGCTGTATTCAGCAGACCAAACCTTGCGATCGAAGAGGTCTACACCCCCGAAGGGCAAATGGAAACCATCACAGTTGCCCTCCCGAACGTCTCTGTCACATCAGTGTATAAACCCCCCAAAGTCCATTCCTCAACTCTGAACTGCCAGACAGATGCAAGAGGAAATACCACATCAGTATCGGGGACTTCAATGCCCATACCACACTGTGGGGTTATGAAGTGAACAATCAAGATGGAGACGAAGTCGAAATCTGGCTTGAGTCGAAACACCTGACCCTGATCCACAACGCTAAACTGCCAAAATCTTTTCATAGCGCCAGATGGAAACGAGGATGTAACCCAGATCTTGTTTGTGTGAACAGTGAACTAACATCGAGAGTTGTGAAAGAGGTCCTGGACCCTATCCCCTATACGCAACACCTCTGTTCCAACAGGAGATTGAAAACTCCATCTCCAGCATTCCATCACACCCCAACAACTACAACATGTTTATAGACCTGTTGATAAGGTCAGCCAGGCGACATATACCAAGAGGATGCCAGACCGAGTACATCTCCGGGCTGTCGGAAACATCTAGTGACCTATTGAAAGCCTACCACAGGGCATACCATGAGGACCCCTTCTCCCCCACCACCATGGAACTCGGAGAGATCCTGCTGAACAAAGTCGGGGAAGATCTAAGGCAAGCCTGGAAGGAGCTGTTAGAAAACACCAATATGACCAACAACAGTAGGAAGGCATGGGCCACAATCCGCCGCCGATGAAGACCATACCACACCGCCCACGCTCACAACAGTCACAGCAAACTCAGTTGCAGCACAGCTGGTGGCAAACGGTCCAGCCAAAAACGGTGCAGTCCCACAGGAGAATACTGCCGGACAGCGGTAATGGACCACCCACAACCAGCCAGAGCACTCACCAAGCTTTTTGATCCACAAGAACTTGAAGCTGCAATGAGCATGCTGAAACCTGGGAAAGCAGCAGGAATCGATGATGTACTGGCGGAAATGATACAGCACCTGGGACCTAAAGCAAAGACCTGGCTCCTAGAAATGCTGAACTCATGCATGGCAGAGAAAATAATCCCACCGGTATGGAGAAAGGCCAAGACTGTCGCAATTTTCAAACCTGGAAAGGATCCATAATCCCCAAAGAGCTACAGACCAATTTCCCTCCTCTGCATCACCTGCAAGCTCTACGAGAGGCTATTACTCCAACGCCTTATGCCACTTATAGACTCTATGCTTACTAAAGCTCAAGCTGGTTTCCGTCCTGGCCGCTCCTGCACTGGGCAGCTATTGAACCTCACCCAACACATTGAGGTTTTGAGTGCAAACTCAACACCGGAGCAGCTTTCACAGACCTCACTGCTGCCTACGATACTGTCCAGCACCGCACCATGATTAGGACATTTTTTGACATGACTGGTGACCTCGACCTGTGCCAAATCATCAAAAGCCTCCTCAACAACAGGCGCTTCTTTGTCCAACTAAATGACAAGAAGTGCAAATGGAAAGCCCTAAAGAACGGCCTATCACAAGGCAGCGTACTGGCCCCCCTCCTCTTCAACATCTATACTAATGACCAATTTCTTCACTCACAATGCCGCCGCTTTATCTATGCGGGCGATCTCTGCATCACCATCCAACAGGAGAACTTCCAGAAGATTGAGCCTGTCTTGGAAAGTGCCCTCCAAGAGATGACAACCTCCTACAATAACAACCACCTGAAACCCCATCAAAAACCCAACTATGCAGCTTCCATCTTAAAAATTGAGATGCGAAAAAAGAACTGAGCGTCTCATGGGATGGCTAAAAACTCGACAGGACACTCTCTTTCAAAACTCACCTTCAGAACACCAAAGCCAAGATCAACACTCGCAATAACATCCTGCGCAAACTGGTAAACTCAAAATGAGGCGCCGATCCACCAACCATCCGTGCAACTGCCCTAGCCCTGCCGAATACGCGTGCTCAAGCTGGAGCCACTTCCACAATACCCCCCCCCATGGCTAACCTGGAAGACCCTCAACAGACTACGAGTGGAACGGGAGGTGCAACGCACTTATGAAAACATGGAACCACCAGACAGACGACACATGTAGCTGCAGAGCAGTACAGACAATGTCCCACCTACTGGAGTGTGAAAACGCCCCCCAGTGCAGCCCCCAGGACCTGGCTGAACCGACCCCATCAGCTGTGACCTGCGGCAGATATTGGCAGAACGACATCTGAAATTGCAACGGACTCGAAGAAGAAGAGTTCTGAAATGTACAGGATATTCTTATAGAATGATGACCTCTTATATGTCAAAAGCTCAAGGAAAATTTTATTTCTCAGTTCATGACCCCTTTAATATTCAGCAATATTATTGTCTTGACACTATCGGATGAAGACAAAACTTGAACTGAATTGAGCTGGATGATGACATGTATCCTTCATACACAGTTATTGAACTGAACTGAATAAACATTGAACTGTCTCGAGCAGAATAATGACACTTGTCTTCTGTAAAGCTACTTTACAGCAGAATTTGACTCATATTTGATGAAGTTTGCATCATTGATTGTTATTTTCCTATCTATTTCTGTATATCTGCTTGACTTGACAATGGAAGTGAGTGGGGCAAATTTTTTGAGGATTTAAAAGCAGAAATATTTTATAAAAGCACTTACATTAATTATTCATTGTTTAATTAATCAATTTTACAATAGTTTAGGGTTCATGATGTTCTATTGTAATGGAAACAGTTTGGTTATAACTTAGGTATAACTTTAACAAACTGGGTATAATTTTACACAGAAAGTAATGGTTAGAATTTTTTTCACACTAAAATCATGTTAAATAGTTCCAAAAATGAAAAATGTAGACTTCAATTACTCACCCTCGTGTACGTTCATTCTAATAAATATAAGTAACTTTGCAACTACATGTCAACTAGCAGTCATTAGAGTATTAGTAGACTGTGTGTTTAACATCTGATAACACTTTATTTTGATGCTCCTCAGCAGACTTTCTAATGACTATGAATAAGTAACTTTTACATGTCAACTTATTACTAACCCGAACCCTAACAGTCTGCTGATACTCTGAATTAGTTGACATGTAGTTGGAAATTAATGAGAGTTAGTTGGTACAGTATGTAGTTGCAAAGGTACTAATAGTTAGTAGAATGTCTAAAATGGTCAATTAAAATACAGTGTAAGTGATAGTTTTAATATTCTCTCATCATTTTTGCCCATCCATTGGAAGTCCAAACCAGCAAAATTTGCACGCTTCAAAAATTACAGAAAGAAATGGTGAAAGTATGCTTAATACAAGTCACATACTGTATAAATATTGATCAGTGCACATACATAAGGCACATCAAATATGTGCAAGAACCGATGAAGTTTCTTCTTTTGTTCTTTTTTTTCAAAACCAAAAATACCTTCACTTGGGTTCCAAAAATGAACAAAAGTCGTATGGTTTTGGAACAACATGAGGGTGAGAAAACGATGAAAGAATTTCATTTTTGAGTGAACTAACCCAACACAATCTCATGGCAGTTTTTAACTGTTTTACGTTTTGCAGAATTGGTGGCTTATTTATATGAATTCGTACTATCTGGTTCCTCCCCTCCCCTTAATGGGTGGACCTTCATGCTTTAGTCTAAAAATCTTACATTTTCGTACCAATCAAATCGTATAAATTCATACAAAATCGCCGCCTCATAAAATTATTACGAGGCGTGGTACCCCTGTGGTGGAAATCCAGCTTTTAATGTTGTTTATATGTCTCTGTGGTGATTTTAATATGCTTTAAGACAAACCATGTGTAAATTCATAAGTCGACACCATTGCTGAGTATTTTCTGCTTAAAACTGCAGTGAACCAAAGACAGTCTCAAAAACACACTTTGAAATCGCTGGTGTTTCTGACGTCACAAACTACCTTGTAACCAATCAGATCAACGTGTGATCGTCAACCAGTGGATCTCTGAGCTGAGCGAGTGAGTGGAGGCAGGGCTCATTTGCATATTCATAGAACCGCGCATACTAAATGAGGCAAGGGTGTCGAGTTACTGTACATTCAAGATATTTTAAGGCATGACAGATTTTTTTTCAAGGATAAAACGTTTAAATATGTAATTTTAGTGATCAAAGATGAGTTTTAAGGGATGCAATTATTGACTACAGGGGGATTTTAAGTTTTCTAATGAGATCGGGATTCACTAACCCTTTGACGGACATATGACGCATATATAATGCACATAGAATATTCCTTTAAAGTCATCACAGGTTAGTTTGAGAGAAGATGAAGTCTGTTTTAGTCTCGTCATGATAGGTGTGCTAGACATAAACATCCTCCATTGAACTTTAATAAAGCAATTCAATGAAAAGTAATCCACCATTATCAGGATTATGGCGACATTCATTCATTATACAATCCCAGTGGGCGACTAGCTTAATATTCACTCACAATCCCTGTTTAACAAAGTCTATTAAATCCCAAGCTTAGCACAAATGAACGCCATGATTTCAATGAACTCATTTGAAGAACATTTAATTACCAGTTATGGAAAAATGAAATGTTTCTCCATAGGGTTTTTTTCCCCCCTTAACTAAGTGTTGTATCTTTTTGTAATAGAATGAAGGGGACATAAAAGCTATTACCAGGTTGGCGTTCACCGTGGCATCTCTCTCTGTGCGATGTTTTATGAAGGGAATAAAAAAATGCAGATTAACATAGTGAGCTTCAACTCATGGAAACAAAGTGCAGTAATTGAGCAGCAGTGTCTTGCTTTTTAGAGTTAATATTCTCCTTTCACCATCTGGACTTTAATGTGCTCTCATTTCATCTGCAGACATGTTTATCATCACACATCCACCTCTCCCTTTCTCCATGAACACTTTATTACACAGACTGGAGGAGGCCTGAATGACTTACAGTATTAGATTGTGTGTGTAAACCGATCGCTGCCTTTGTTTACCTGGTGTAAGATCCACTCTTCCAGTAGTCTTTCAGTTTGCTTGACTAAAATTAGGATTACAAAGGATATAAAGCATACTATAATATCCCTCCAATATTTTATGCACCCTGTTTTTAAGTTTGCTCTTTATGTCCCTTAAATTACAGTTTTTTCAATGTCCAATTTTAGGTTCAAAATAATGGATGAAAAATGTTAAAGTCAAGATTATCTATATTAATTTAAAATTAATACAATCTAAAAAGATTGTTTAAATTAAAATTTCTTTCAAATAAGAAAATATTTCATTGTATTAATGTCTGCAAAAACAAACACGCAAAAAAGGTTCATCCCAAAACCATGTGACCAGCATCATATGATGTCATTTTCTTCTGCAGCAGATATTTTGAACACACTTAATTTAATTAGTTTTTCTCTATTGCTTAAACACATTTCTTGAAACTATGCCTCGTATTCTCAACTGTAAACACAAATCCACAACGTCTCACCCAGTTCCCCAAACATCATATTTTCTCTACACTCAAAACCATTCACTCTTGCTGAAAAACCAAACTTTGCCCTCAGACATCACACACAAGCCCTCACAGACGCACACACTACAACATGGTCTTACATACTGGTGCAATAAATTCAAAACAACATTTCCAAAACTGGTAAATTATGTTGCTTGTGGTCAGAAAACTTGATCTGTGAGGCAATTTGATGCATTTCTTTTTATTACAGTACTATAGAGCAACAGCTACAGTTCATGTATGTGTTATAACAGCACAGTGTACTGCACTCAACAGTTGCAGTAGAGAGCAGTCTGAAGCACATCTACTGTACCTGTTCTTCTCCATGAAGGTTCTTATGATTGAGGCGACGGTGAAGCGACTCAAGTGTGGCTGTACTCGTTGCCCAGCCTCCCTCATAGTCAAACCGTGGACAAAGACATGGGCAACTAGAGTGGCACTGCTTTTCTCTTTGGCCTTGCCCTTCCCCTTCACCTTCCTCATCCTCTTCCTCCACCATCTCCTACTTTTCCTCTTCCTTCACCTCTTCCTCCACTCCCATCTACTCTTCCTCCTCCTCCTCCTCCTCCTCCTCCTCCTCCTCCTCCTCCACTCCAGTGTCCTCATCCTCTTCCTTCACTTCTTCCTCCTCCTCCTCCTCCTCCTCCTCCTTCACTCCAGTGTCCTCATCCTCTTCCTTTACCTCTTCCTCCTCCTCCTCCTCCTCCTCCACTCCAGTGTCCTCATCCTCTTCCTTCACTTCTTCCTCCTCCTCCTCCACTCCAGTGTCCTCAACCACTTCCTTCACCTCTTTCTCCTCCTCCACTCCAGTTTCTTCATCCTCTTCCTTCACCTCTTCCTCCTCCTCCTCCTCCTCCACTCCAGTGTCCTCATCCTCTTCCTTCACTTCTTCCTCCTCCTCCTCCTCCTCCACTCCAGTGTCCTCATCCTCTTCCTTTACCTCTTCCTCCTCCTCCTCCTCCTCCACTCCAGTGTCCTCATCCTCTTCCTTCACTTCTTCCTCCTCCTCCTCCTCCTCCTCCTCCTCCTCCTCCTCCACTCCAGTGTCCTCATCCTCTTCCTTCACTTCTTCCTCCTCCTCCTTTTCCTTTACCTCTTCCTCCTCCTCCTCCTCCACTCCAGTGTCCTCATCCTCTTCCTTCACTTCTTCCTCCTCCTCCTCCACTCCAGTGTCCTCATCCTCTTCCTTTACCTCTTCCTCCTCCTCCTCCTCCACTCCAGTGTCCTCATCCTCTTCCTTTACCTCTTCCTCCTCCTCCTCCTCCACTCCAGTGTCCTCATCCTCTTCCTTCACTTCTTCCTCCTCCTCCTCCACTCGTGTCCTCAACCACTTCCTTCACCTCTTTCTCCTCCTCCACTCCAGTGTCCTAATCCTCTTCCTTCACTTCTTCCTCCTCCTCCTCCTCCACTCCAGTGTCCTCATCCTCTTCCTTTACTTCTTCCTCCTCCTCCTCCTCCTCCACTCCAGTGTCCTCATCCTCTTCCTTCACTTCTTCCTCCTCCTCCTCCTCCACTCCAGTGTCCTCATCCTCTTCCTTCACTTCTTCCTCCTCCTCCTCCACTCGTGTCCTCAACCACTTCCTTCAACTTTTTCTCCTCCTCCACTCCAGTGTCCTCATCCTCTTCCTTCACTTCTTCCTCCTCCTCCTCCTCCACTCCAGTGTCCTCATCCTCTTCCTTTACTTCTTCCTCCTCCTCCTCCTCCACTCCAGTGTCCTCATCCTCTTCCTTCACTTCTTCCTCCTCCTCCTCCTCCTCCTCCACTCCAGTGTCCTCATCCTCTTCCTTTACCTCTTCCTCCTCCTCCTCCTCCACTCCAGTGTCCTCATCCTCTTCCTTCACTTCTTCCTCCTCCTCCTCCACTCCAGTGTCCTCATCCACTTCCTTCACCTCTTTCTCCTCCTCCACTCCAGTGTCCTCATCCTCTTCCTTCACCTCTTCCTCCTCCTCCTCCACTCCAATGTTCTCATCCTCTTCCTTCACCTCTTCCTCCTCCTCCTCCTCCTCCTCCTCCTCCACTCCAGTGTCCTCAACCACTTCCTTCATGTCTTTCTGGATCCATTGTTCCAAAACCCAATGAACTGACTCTGGCCCTTTTACCTATCTATTGAAGGCTCTGATTGGTGTGTGATCAATTTTGACTCTTAATGTTTCCACTTCCACTCTTTCCAATTGTGTGCTAACTGAGCTGAAGCTGTGCTGACTTGAGTGAACAATATTGAATGCTAGTGCTTTCTAAATGACAACATGGTGTAGGCAGTGAGAAATGAAGGGATTTGTGTGTAGAGTTTTGCAGCCACAGTTCAACAAATCTGACTCATGTGTCAAAACAGGAGTATAGTGTTTATAGTTTAGGGAAATGGGTGTGCTTTTTGATAAATGGAGTTATTGTTTTGAAATTTTAGTTCAAAAGCCTGGTTATAGTATTTAAGTATCACACAGTGAGCTTAGCAATATGCTAATGGCAAACACTCTTATAATGAAGTGTTATGTATCTTTATGCTCATTAGAGTGAGTGTCACACAGTTGTGAGTTAGCCTATATTCTGGTCTCTAAATATGGGTTGGTTTCATTCAATGTAAGTCTATGAGATTTATACACCTGTTTTATCATATCAAAAATTGTAGGCTTGATCACTAAGAAAAGTAATAGCACACCTTTCTTTAGCAAACCGCATGTTTAAGTCATCGTTCATGTGCAGTATGAGTTACGTGCTGAAGTTAAATACAAAGGGTGAGGGGTTTGCTGGCAAACCCACAGTCTAATATTTCTTATTACTCACAGTGTTGTTTTTTAGTTTACTCATTGTGTTACCGTGACCCACTCGTATAAAACTCCTTAGTGCTAGCGTGGGAAAGAAAGCATGCAGATGATTCATTTGGTGGAGATGGGAAGCAATGTGCCCCGCTCTGTTATTTATGTGCCACGCATCGCCACAGAGATGCTCATTAATAAGCATCTCCCACCTGAGCTATTAGAGAGCAGGAGAGAGGCGAGATCTTACGCTCTGACCCCGTCACCGCTGCACTGCTACGGCTACAGGACACCTCACACACTGCATCATCCCCCGGCACACATAAATCCACTCTCTCCTGCTAATGAGTCTGAACCGAGAGCACTGACAGCACCAGGCATGGCTAGAGCTGGACTGAGATGCCGAGAAGGATACAGAGCTGATCTGTTGCAGCATTTCTGATGCTAAGGTGTGTTTAAAGTGAACTTGAACCTTTAGAAATGATCTGAAGAACCTATGATGAAACACCAAGAACCTTTTTTGTCCATCAAACAACCATAGAACATCTCAAGAACCATATAAAGACAACAATGGTTCTTGATGAGAAGAGGTGGAACCAAGATATTTGTATTTCTCTTAAAGGCAGGGTGGGCGATTTGTTCCAGAAACAGTTTTTGTTACGCTGGTAGAAAGTCTCTTCGCATCCTGATAGCAATCACTAAGGCTTTGTCCACACTAATACGTTTTCGTTTGAAAACGCATCTTTTTCTCTCCGTTTTGGCCTTCCGTTACACTGAGACAGAGATTTTAGCAATTTTGTTCTGTCATCTCCTTGAGCTTTTATGAGGGTTTATGCATGCGCTGTAAGGTGAATTTTCGTTTCAGTGTGGATGAGAAACTTTTGGAAAATGCTTGAAAACGCTAATGTGGACAAAGAACGTTTTGAAACAAAAACTCCACTTTCAAATCTATCAGGAATAATGTAGACGTAGCCTCAGTTAAGTAATTTAAATCATCTGGAAGGCGTAGGGCCATAAAATGTTCTTCCGATCCGAATGCAATGATACGATCCTACCTGCCTGTCAATGTATGTATTTCCATACCTCGGCGCACCTGCTCGTGCAGACATCACACGTCATCAGTGTGTTTCATGCTATGAGTTAGACAGACGTCAGTCACTGAGCACCACAAACGAAACAGCAGCCGCCTTTTACAGTTCCTCCTGAATCAAAACAACAAGCTTACCCTGCGTTCACGCCATAACTGTAATCTGGAAGAGATGCAAACCCGTCACGTTATACTCGAAGCGGTTTGTGACTCGAATTCATGCGTTTCAATGTCAACACTATCAATGCCGAAATGGATCTGCAGCAGTCAGGTGGTACAGGTCAGTGCTCTTTAAGTAGTTTATGTTCATTATTATTGTAATGTTATGCGTTTCGAAACATGAAGTAATTTACCTTTTGTTTGCTCTCTGCTGTGTGCATTCATGTGTTTTGAAGGAGGCTTGGGATCTCATGGTTTCAAAGCTAGCTCGCTATTGCCAGCCTCTCTGAAAATTGCCTTCCCTACCTTTAAAAGAAATGAAAGACAAATGTATAGTCACTCAAGAAAAATATAAGGCCAAAAAAGGGTTATTCAAAACTGTCATTGGTTCTCAAGATCCATTGACAGTTGACCACAGTACAGGTCACATTATTGAATGATTTATTACCTACCAAAAAGACTAGAAAAAAAACCCAAAGGTGCCAGACAAACCAACATTTTAACAGATGGCAGATGTCCAAGTTGGTCTCACAAAGCCTGTGTTTGACTCACGCGCGGCTCATGTGCGGGTTAGCTGACCTAAACACAATAGCGCATTATGAGGCAGTGCTGCAGGAAAGAACCAGAAAGGCCTGTCCCATTCAGGGTTTAGGTGAGTTCCAGGCAGACACACACACACACTCACCACTCACTTATTCACACACACACACACACACACACACACACACACATACACTCACTCAAACACACACACACAATATCACTGAAACAGACTTACAAATTGACTTAGACTGTTTCACGTAATGCTTTGCTTATATCCTTTGAACATCCTAACATATCAGGAAGAAAAGTATAGACTTTTTCCATGCATCATATGTTTATTAGAATTGTCAGGTAGTAGTTTAAAGTATATTATAACACTCCTCTGCCAAGAGATGTGCAACAGCTATATTCAATGATTTTATTTAAAGTTTCTAACTCTCTGTGAGATAGGTATTTTGAATATGTCAAAAAAAGCCATGTCTAAAATCCGAAGTATTCTTAAGTATAACATTTTACTACTCTCTTCATGACATGAAATAAGTGTTACAAACTTGAAAGTTTTGAGAGTAATTCAATACATTTTATTGGCAATGCCAAAATCTTTATTACAATTTTGTTTTCTTTCCCTAAAACCTAATGCACCACATTGATAAATATACTCAAGTTTAAATAGTGCAAACACAAATGGCAAATGTGTGTCCTTTGAGTTTAGTTCATCCATATGTCTAGTCCCCATGTCATTTGTCTCTATAGTTACTGATTTATGTTCCATAGTTGCTGATTATGTTCACCTGTTTAATTCCTCATTTTTTTCCCTTGTATAACTCTTTTGTTTAGTTCTTGGTCTATTACTGTCAATGTTAAGATTGGTTTGCTTTTTTCCCGTTTCCCTGCATTCCAGAGTTTTTTTGTGAAGACTGCTGGATTTAGATCCTCACCTTAAATCACTGCTTTGCCTGCAACAACCCGTGACAATAACTGACCAGATGATGGATCTATAGCAGCAGCCACCGTCCACCCGGAGGACCAGCTACTCTCCCTCCACCAGAATAGTTGTGTGCTGGAGTATAATGTGGCTGCTGTGGACCCCGAGCCAGCGCAGCAAACCGACATGGACCCCGAGTTGCCACCCGCCTCATTGTCCGTTCCAAAATTATCCAGTGCCTGCCGTAATGTCCATCCCAGAGCAGGCACTTATTGATCTGGATACCCAGGGATGGACTCACTCCTGAGGTCTCTCCTTGCCCTCTGGTCCTGTCCGGCTTAATGGACACTTTGGCAACAACCAGTCCCCTGACCCTTCCTCCTCCCCTGGTCCTGCCCAGCCTTCTAGCAGGTTCCCTGGATTCACCGACACGACCATGGTGTCCAAGCGAGCCACAACCACCATGGTCAAGGCCACATCCCAGGGACTCGTGACCCTACGGCTCCAGCTCGAATTTCCAAGCCCAGGACTCCACCTCGGCCTTTCAACTCCACCGTGGCTCCTTACTCCCTTGACTTCATCGTGGCCTGTCATCCCTCTGGCTTTACTGGGGTCCCTCATCCTTCTGACTCCACCTTGGTCTGTAATCCCCCTGAGTCCTCCATTCCTTTGGCTCCACCGTTGTCCTCACTCCCATCGGCTCAACCTCAACCCCATATATATTTTTTTTTTAATAAAATAAGTTTATATAATGTAAGTCAAGTCAAGTCACCTTCATTTATATAGCGCTTTTAACAATATATACTGTTTCAAAACAGCTTTACAGTAATAATAGGAAATTAAAGTAACAGAGATTGTTCTGGCTTTACAGCAGCTCTAGGATAAAGTTATTGTCCAGCTAAAGTTAGTTTTGATTGATTCACTTATGTTGCAAAAATCATTAGTTATTAAGTTAGGGGCCGCTAACACGACACCGTTCTAACAGAAAACTCTTAATGCGCTCCGGCCCGCTCATTCGCAGAATTATTTATCGCTTCCGAGTAGCCATGTGACCCGGAACTATTTTGACAACGTTTTATCTGTACAGAGGAAAAGGGAAAGGAAGGGGGCCTTCACATGGGAGAGACTAGTTGACACTTCAGGACTGCGCTGTCGTCGTGTCCAGGCGCAGGTCCTTCATCAGATCTGGATACAGCCTGGATCCGGTGGACTGCGGTAAACCTCGGGATAAACAGAGAGACTAATATTAGTGTAGACGCTTGCAAAAAAAAAATACACCTTTAGGGTGAATTAACACCCATCTTGAAAGGATGGACATACGGATAGATTGATGGATTGACAGAACAGCTTTAAACAGAATAAGTTTAAAATAGAAAGAGAGTTTTTGCATTCTCAAACGTGGGAAAAGGGAAATGTCTGGGCAAAGCCCTGCTGAAGCCATGAGGCTGTGAAAGTAACAAGTTTGTGTAATAAATAGTGGGCTAGAATAGCATTTGGCAGCTGCTGGCATTACATTAATGTTCCTGAAACGTTACGAGTGATTTTTCGCTCAGACTAGCCGTAAGAGACCCTGTTTGGCCCACTGCCATCGAGGGCATTTTAAAATGAGACTGAGTCCACAGGGAAAGGGATTTTATCCACTGTGTGTGTGTGTGCGTGTGTGTGTGTGTGTGTGTGTGTGCGTGCGTGCGCGCGTTTATGAACATGGAGGTGGATTCACTGAGATGAAAAAGTGGTGCAAAAAGAGAATTCCCACAGATGTTGATTGACATGTAAAGCAGCAACAGTATGTTCTAGTTTCAACAAGCCAAACTACACACACAGTCACACCTACACTAAATCAAACACACACACACACACACACACACACACACACACACACACACACACCTGCAGATGGTTTGGACAGATACACTGATGTCTGAACATGAATGACTGATGTTTGGGTCCCGTCCAACCTCTGTGTGTGTGTGTGTGAACCACAGAATCCCTGAAGGCAAAGCCTGTGGAGCTCTAGGGTTACGGCACTTCTGCATCTGCTCTCTGGATACCTTTTTTTTTTTTTTTTTTTTTTTTGCAGGGGAAATATATGTGTTGTGGCAGCCACTTTAGTCCTTTAGCTCTTCTTTCACCGCCACTCCTGATTGGCCGAAGGAGTTTGGACTATGTCCAGATTGGATACTGAGATATGACTCTGAGAGTTGGCAAAGATCCCCAAAAGTAGCAGAAATGTTGTCCCAGCTGGAGATAGATAGACTGATAGAAAAAGAGATGTGATGGTGTGTCTTTGGGGTCACAAATAGTCTTTAGTGAAGCGTATAAATTTGTAATTGTTAAAAATTCCCAGCTTAATATCCCTCACTTTCACTTCATTGATATCAAGAAAACAAACAAACAAATAAAACCTCTTAAATTAACCTCTTAAAACTGATAATTCATAACTATTTCACAGTTTGGCCAATAGGTATAAATTTGATACTCATTCATAAATTTTTGTACAACCTGGTCACGCCCAACTGAGAGTTAGTTTTAAGGGTTCAGCTTCATGTTTACTCTAACATACTTACATGCATACTTCTAACATACTTACATTTTTAAATAAGATTGGGTTAGAAAAGTACCCCAAATTCCCTATAAAAACAGCCAACTGACCAGCTTTTTAAATTAAGCACAAAATACAAATGGCTTAAATTTCAAACCATTCCTCAATATATATATATATATTTTTTTTTTTTTCCTATGGAGTTTGAATCACAACAATAGATAGATAGATAGATAGATAGATAGATAGATAGATAGATAGATAGATAGATCAAGATTCTAGATAGATCAAGATAGATAGATGGATAGATCTTTACCTTGAAACATATACACCTTTGAACTTTAATCAATATTACACCTTTGAATTTGTTTTCAGCTCCGAGCACATTTGCATAAAGACAGAAATAACCATTATTCAAACCTTTAAGGGGTAAAGAAGGGATCCGTTTTAGTCTTAAATCAGACTTAGCTCCCCACCATTAGTGTAATCTTGTTCATTTGGACAATAAACGGCAATAACTTGTTCCTTGGTCAGATCACTTACCTCTGAAAACCTCATCCATATTCTCATAAGGACTCTTGTAACCGCTGCGTCAGACACACGGCCAAGCTCAGCATGTGTGGTCGCGCGGCGGCCATCTATCACCTGCTAGCATGTGAGACTGTAACAGGACACATAAACAGGGGAGATATACAATCCGCAAATGCATTTGTGTCAGTCCTCAAATACTCCCCCATCGGCCATTTGAGCGGTCATTTAAAACGTGGACAGGACTGCGAACAACAGCAGCAACAATACCAGATATGAATCATATCACGCAGCGTGGTGTAAACATACACAAAGCCATTATTTATGGATTATGTAAGACATGCAGTGATGATTTAGGGTCTTTTCAGTATGGTGGGCTTGCATAATTGGAGACAAATGCATGTATAATCTGCATTGTTGAAATATATATTTAAATCAACTTCCCGAGGGCGGGCGTGAGTTGGCTCTGAAGAGAAAAGGGTTCTGCGGACTGATGGCATAGTGGAGGAGAACCTTTTAAAGACCACAGATAACTCTTTATTTTCATTATAAAATAGGGGTGTAACAATATACTGTGTCACAATATATCACAATACAAAAATGCATCAATATGTATCGTGGATAGTGACAATATGTATTGTGTATAATTCACCCACAATGAAAAATTTCTGTGTGAAAAAAAAAAATATCATGTTTACAGAGTTTTAGTGTCAGTATGTGTAATGTAGGCTATAATAATGCAATGGGGGATATTTGTGGATTCTGATAATGTCAAATGTCTGATGTTAACAGTAAAAAGTGGCCTTCATTATTTTAATTATATCTAGTCAGTGACCGATTGCAAGCATATTCGTCTTAAATAATTCTGTGTTTTCAGCTTCAGAATCATGAATATTGTTATTCTGGTGTCTCTGTTGTCCTGTGCTTTGGGTTTCCAGCACTGAGTCCAAGACTATTCATTTACACACACAATGTAAAACCAAATGTATTATTTTAACCAACAGAATATTTTTTGTTAACCTTTTACCATATGTCTTGGAGTATCACAATAATATTGTATCGTGAATTCAATATTGTGATATTGTTGAACAATCATGTCAAACAAACAATACTTCACCCAACATCATCCCTAACCAAGTTGTTCTTAAACTCAAGTCAAACCCTAAGATCTGATTTATTGATTGATTGATTGATTGATTGATTGAAACGTTATTCCATAACCAACATGTATGTTGATCCAGGAACCGGATGTTGAAACTCCCTATTACCTTTTTCCAAAATTATGGTTTGAGGTATTCTCGCCTAGCCTTTGCCTGACGGCGTTAGGTCTGCATTAATGGCTCTCTAGCCACTGCAATTGGCCAAGGACCGCCCATTTTATCAGGACGAGGCCGTCTGGCTGACACGTAAACTGACCATTCACAGTTTTGTTCAACATCATGTTTAGGGGACTATAAATGTGGCCTCAAACAAAGCCATTATCTTCACAAACCTTTTTGAATCCAGCGTTTGGTTGCTCATCATTGCTGAACTTAAACTGTATCCTGGCAGTAAAAGATCGCCGCACACTAAGCATCCGGGTACTTCTCGAATACTGTTTTTCGAGTACTGTGTGTTCGGACATACTACTGTTTTGGCGTACTGTTTTTTGCATATTATATAGAAGATAAGTATTCGATTTCGGACACAGTGTTCGAGTTTCCACTTTTGTGTGCCATATGCATCAGATATCGATTGAACTGAATGTGAGTTAGCCTGAGGCTGAGACTAGGTTAGCAGTGCTTCAAAGAAAAGCTGAAGAAACCCATTCATTGATTTTGAAGAACCCGATGTTTGAAGAAATGTAACATTAAGATATTTTTCACTCTCCATTTAGCCTATTCTAGAACCCAAAAGCATTGTAAACTGGGTTTGATAAGACGCATTTTGTTTCTGCAAAAATTTTTTAAGAATCTGTATTTTTAGAATTAATTATGTACCATGTTTACTTACTGTATTAAACTTGAGTTGGCTTGAGTTGCAAGTACAGACAATGAAATTTCCCAAACATCAAGCAGTGATTATTGTCAAATAAGAAAATGGTCATTGATTTTCAATGAATCCCATAATCTCATTTCACAAGGATTGTGTGCCCATGGCCCAGTCTGGCGTTGCTCACAGAACTCGACTCTGTCATTGGGTAATTGAACCGCAGTGCTGTAGTGATGTGTAAATGATGAACCGGTTGGTTAAAGCAGCTGACTGTTTGATGATGGCAATATTGAGCAAAGAAGAGTCGAGGAGCAGTGGCGGCTTCAGGGCGTCGTTTGTCTGCGAGGTAAATGGCTCTTTTGGCATGTTGCGTCTGGCTGGTTCACGGCAGAGATTATTCTGGAAGAGTTCACACATGCATGTGCTCGTTTTATCTGCCTCATTTCCTTTTCAGGCTCTCAACATGTCGAAATCCCTACTCTGGATAAATAAACATTAAGTATAAATCAGTCTTAACATTTTTAATGCGTGTGCCATTTCACACAGACTTCTAGTCTCCTATTATAGACTCCTATTTCACGTGCTGTTATATGTGTGTGTGTGTCAGAGCCGTGGCCTAACAGGTCTGAATTGTATTATTTTGTCCTATACCAGTCCTAGTTATAGTACACTCACTTTGAGGTTTTTTTTTTTTGTCCTTGTCTCTGCTCTCTTTAATAAAATAGCCAAAAAAGACCACTCTAGCTGTTAGCCCCCATTGTCCCAATGTTTTGAAACTGAGATATGTGAACAAATGTGACGGGAGATAGAACAGGAGTCATAAGTCGGATGTAACAACTGTTTGGGGAGGATATTTTGTTCAGCAGGATATTTACCAGCATCAGTGGGGATATCCGTTGCTCTTCATGGCCATCACACATCTCAGAGAGAGAGAGAGAGAGAGATCGTGGCCCAATTACTGGCTGATAACTAATCGATACGCTGCTTATTCCTGGAGCAGGAAGTAAAAGAGTGGACCCCTGGGACATGGAGTTCAAATTACTCCTCTGTCAATGAGGGCCGCTATAAAAGCTGACAGAATGGAGATCTTTGGAATAATCTCAGTGGAGGCAGTTTTAGTCGCTAGCTTATATATTTTATGGCATGCGACAGTTAGTGAGAGCTGTGTTTTATGTTGTGTTGTGGTTTTAGCGAGTGGTAAAATACAGGTAGAAATGGTTAGCATGCGATCTTCAAACCGGATGAACCTGACCTCCCCTAATGCTGCAAACCATCAAAAACACTTCCTAACAGTTCCTTACCTATTCCACATTTTGGTGAATTGGTGGCTAATTCATCTGATTCGTACATTCTGACACCATACTGATGGTTGAGTTTAGGGCTGGACCTTCATGCTTACTTTTGTTTCTTCTTTTTTTCCTCTAAAGATCTTGCTCTTCCGTACAAATCTCATGGTATGAATCCTGTCTGGAAAGGTAAGAGCAGGTAGAAGCAGTTCTCCATTTCACACGTATAAAGTGAAGGCTATGTGTTACTGCTAGCTTTGGGGTTAGCGAGTAGGTTGACGGTTGAAGGATTTGTGTCCCACATTGAACTCGGACTATTCGTCCTCATTTCCCTTGACAGGTCATTCCAGAGCTGGATTCAGCTGGAAGTGTTTGCTCTCATGAAGAAATATGGTAGCCACTTCTTCTCCTTGGCCTTCCACACACATGAGTACGTACACAAAAATATCTTTTAATGTTGAAAGTAGGCACAGGTTCATTCTATGTTTATTTATACAAAGGCTAAAGACTGGAGAATTCCTCAGTTGATTTATTAGCTGCAGCAAACGGATGTATTTAAGCTTTAATACGGAAATATCCACTATGCACAAATGTACGGGCAAAAAGAAAAGCCTTGTGCTAATCTTTGATTGACTACATTAAACTCAATTGGCTCTGTGGTAAAAAGCATTCAGAATCCACTATTATTCAGATCAGTAATATTAAAAACTAACCTGCCAAAACGAGAACGCCAGGCTTTTCGGCTCCGTCGACAGCCTTTTACCCGCATCAGTAGAGCTACTTACAGAGTCTGGGACAATTTAGGAAAAGTTTGAAATCCTCACGCTAAGTGCTAATCAGACGTAGATGAATCGGGATTTTTCGGCAAAACAGCGTCTTTTTAACTGATTAGCCGCCATCTAGATCTGCCAGCAGCAACTGCTTTGCACGTCAAGTTTATCACTCCTCTTATTTTTTTGGACCCGTCGGAGAACAATAGTTCATTATGAAAATCGATTTGTAATACTTCTCACTCTTTGATGGCACCTAATCCTGGGATTTGACAAAAAGACGTTTCAGAGACGAGAGAGCGAAAGCGAGGCACAGTGGTGTGTGTGTTCAAAGCACCTTGTATTTTTAGGCATTTGCTGTGTGTTTTCCTCCTCCTTCAGATTGGCCTGTGTGTTGTTAATCACTTTAGTCCTCTTGGCTAATGAAATGAGGTGGAGGAGGATTACAACAGCAGTCGCCACCGAGTCTTACAGAAGCTGAGAAAAGCTGAGAGCTCAATACAGCATTGTGGATCGGCTCTCTTGGCACGGACTGAAGGGAGAAGGCTTTAACCAGAGAGCTTGTGCTCATGGAAGACTAGGAGCTGGTCACAAACTCAATCCCTTACTTGAGAAACAATTAACTTGTTCTTCATAGGAAGGACTGGTTGCGTGTTGAAGCCTGTTGAAGAATGTTCGTTTTTGCAGTTGGCCAATCGTAGATGGATGGATGCAGGGCAGTGACTGAAGTTCAGTTCCCAGAGTCATAAACATAGCAGAAGCTTCTTAACTCTCTAAAAGAGACGAGATAATTGAATTAGTTTGTTCACTTTTTTTTTATAGGGAATGCATTTTATAGTATGTAAATACATACTATTAATTACAGTATAATTATGCATCATATAATTAGTAATATTTTTTAATAATCTAAATAACATTTTAATAGACATAAATTTCTTATAATGAAGATGACAAAATGAATTAGTAATTGTCTGGCGCTCATTTATTATCCTCTTTTGTGGGCATATGGGAAATTGATTAGCTCTCACTTTTTTTAGTATAAGGGATGCATTTTGTAGTACATAAGTGCATACTATTAATTACAGTATAATTATGCATCATATAATTATTAATATATTTTTTTAATAATCTAAATAACATTTTAACAAACATAAATTTCTTATAAATGAAGATGACAAAATGAATTAGTGTAGGGCACTCTTTGATTATCTTTTACCTTATCTTATATCTTATATTATCTTTTGTAAGGATATGGGAAATTGATTATATTGATATTGATACACATTAAGTTAATGTATACACATGTCAACACACACACAATGTCACACCACCTTATAAATCTGTTTTTAAAAGAATCCTCCTGGCCTTCTTAAGGGGCGGGGCTTACTCTCCAGAGCTTCCCTGTGATTGGCCGTTTGCAGCGGTGTCGTATATGATGATAAATTTCTCACAGGTGTCACCCTCTCTCCTGCAGGTGAGGATTGATGGGATACCAGAGAGCGATCCATCATTTCAGGCAGGTGGCGCCGTATTGGAATTTGGGAAATCTGTTCCCAATCACACCTACAGGCTGGCGGCCATGTAAGAAACCCCCACCTCCACATCCACTGTACGCTTCCCTCCCCTCATCTGTGTGTCAGAACCGGAAATCAATGCGAGCCACTCAAGGTCAATACACTGTTCGCCAGCTCCTCCAAGCTTTGATGGATACATCCCGCTCAAAGAGAGGCGACGCGAGGGGGAATTGACAGTTGTTCTGTCTGAGCTGTTAAAGGGACAGTGAGTCCGAGATGCTTGTCATAGCGCTTGTCTGCTGTCATTTAGACGACGGACGTCTCCTCGAGACAGTCCCAACAAAGCCAATCCAGGTGCACATTGTATTGGAAACCTGATCAAAGTATGGAGCGCAGATCCTTGCCTGATACTCCTATGGATTACCAGAAAGTCACCTTGTGTTGATTGGTCTGAGTGTTGAGTTTGAATTGAGCTTTGATTGTTGGCTGACAGCTCAGACTCTTTATAGCAGCGCTCCCGCTGAACGCCCTGGAATCTGTCGTTTGTCTTGGACTGAGAGGCATGAAGGTCTTTGGACACATGTGTCATGCTGTAAAAGCTTCAGCCGCTCTGTTTCTGCTGAACACCTGGCACTGAAGATGATCATACAGATCTGCTTACCAGGAATCACAGTCTTTATATCAAGCGTCTATGTACTAACACTTAAATGAAGCATTTAATACAATGCACTTATTGTGTACATTTATGTTTTTACATTGTACTTATTACAGCTGTAATTACACTGTTAATCCACTCTTATACCTACCCATATGATACTAGTGATGGGAAGTTCGGATCATTTTACTGACTCTCTTGTTCGATCATTTCGTTCTTTCAAGTGGCTTTAAATGTTATACTTTTAACAGGCAAATTCCCCGAACACACATCCACCTACTACGCATTCTTGATCATATTCTGAATTAAGAAATCATTATAATGCAGTCAAAAATAATTTACAGGGAACATAAATAATTACTTCCGAGTCTTTTGTTCATTTGTCAGGTGACAGACGCAATAATCACTGACCCATACCACAAACCTGTCCCTAACATTATCACCTCAACAGCAGCTTATATTTTAAGGTGTCCGTGTAATAGTGTAGATATACATTTAAGCACTGAGTAACCTTACAGTAATTAAAATGTACTTACTATAGGTTTAGAGTTAGTTGCATGTAATTATGCATCATTTACTGTTATTACTACAGTAAGTACATGTAACACATGTTACAAGGACACTACAAAACGACAACTTTCCAGAACTGTCTCGCTCATATCATGGGTCCAAAGCATTTTAGTTAATTGTTTGTTCTTTTATTCAATGTTCAAAATTCAATGAAATGCTGCAGTACATCATTATGTTATATATATATATATATATATATATATATATATATATATATATATATATATATATATATACACTAGGGAGTTTTTTTTTATTTATTATTATTAGGAGTATTTAGTGTACATTAATCTGTTCAATTTAATGTTGCCACCATAAATTACATCTTAATTGTTGTTGTTTTTTTGTGCTGATATATTCTACTCTTATTGTAGAATTAATTGATTGAATCTATTTTAAGTATAGTATTAGCTGTATTAAACTTCTTTCAGCGGTTTGTTGTGTAGCTAACTACTTTACTTTTTAACCTTCAGTGGATTATATAGATGAACTCATACACACCTCCACATAAGGAGCACACTAGCTCTTTTCGCAGGACTTATTCAGCGAAGAAAACGCCTGACATTGGAGCTCTCAAGGTCAGCTTAAACAATCACAACAGCCTTTTCACCGACCATAACACATCCCTCCATCTTAACCCAAAACCCTGATCACGGCCAAATTCTGGAAGGTGACTTTACAGCAGCACAATAACCCCGCTATCTCTTTCCCTTTGCTTTAACACACACACAACAAATTATTCCTTAATCATTTCCATTTCTCAGTGGATTTATGACTACAAATTAATGGATATTAGATTATTATTATTTATATATATATATATATATTTTTTTTTTTTGCTGTTTAGGGGTTTCAAAGTAAGCAAAGATTCATATAAAGTGAATGGTGTCCATCCGCCGAAGGTCAAGACATTTAAAAGACTTCTTGTCTTGAAAAATGAAAAATCATCCCTCAAAGAATAGTACAATTATATTATAAAGAATTTCTTGAATTGTGTGTGTGTGTGTGCGTGTGAGTGTGTATGTATGTGCGTGTGTGTGAGTGTGTTTTCCGTATTTGGAGGAAACCGGACAATTTTCTGCTCCACTGACTTGTTTAACTCAGGCTAAAATAATGTCCATTTAAATGATGTAATTATACACCCACTTTGCAATTTACCTCTAACCCCACTCTCAAGAAAAAAAAAGAAAATAAGAGAGAGAGAGAAAATCAGATATTCAGCCAATCACTATACTCCTCTACATTTAATCATATCTATTAATAAAATGTATTTCTCTCTCATTTTGATTATGTGTGACAAAGATCATACCTCCAAACAGACAATAATTGTTTTGCCCAAGAACATTATACAACCAAAAACGAAATATAAATCTATCAGTATATAAAATGTCCAGAGCCATTTTTTGAGCTAATTGCTTCATCATCATTTAAGTAACTTCATTATACAGCAGCAGATCTTTGAAAGAGTTTATTCTGATACAGTTGGAAGTAAATAGCATATATTCACTGCTCTATGAAAACAAATATATGACCAGAAGAGATCATTTAAAGACTAATATACACACACAGATCCTTAAAACCTTTCTTATCAGGACAGATTGCTGATCATAAAACTCTGCAGAAGAACATGCCGTACTTGATACCTTGTCTTAATCCATAAAGCCATAAATCATTTCCCCATAAGGTGATAAATCAAAACCAACATTACTGAATTGTTGCAGCCATTAATTGCTTGAAGTCATTTGATGGAGATTTATCTACAGAAATTTTGCCGCGTTAAATTCCGACGAATTTTCATCTATTTTACCGAACACAGGGTCTGTAATCCAGAGACTATTCAGACGGGCTGCTGGCATTGTGATAGAAGCCAAAAGAGGAAGAGCGAGCAGGTTCTTTAATAGTCATTTGAATGTAATTAACTGCACATATCAATGGTGAAGCGGTCATATTTGGGTGCACTGGAGTGTTAACTCTGAGTTGGTCACTGCAGAAAGCCACGGTACAGGAGGCAAAGCTTTGATTAGGCTGAGAGGCCCTCACTCGCTGCACTCAGATCAGCTATTAAGATAAACGGGCCCCACGTAACGCAGCTTAATGCTTGCAGAGAAACAGCCTTGGATTTGCATTCTTGAAAATTTCATTAAATTACTTACTTTTATAGACTTTTGGTTTTAACATTATTTGATGGAAGTGAACTGTGTGATTTGCATATTAGCACTATGCATGAAAAGCCGTGCCATGGAGTATTTGCATTTTCCATAGAAAACACAAATCAAATTTGGCCGTGAGCCAAAGACAGACACAGCAGGAACGGCAGTGGCGTGACTTGGAGAAGCTTTTTTACAAATAAAATATTGAAAGGGGTGAAATGGAGTAAAGTTTCAGGTGGAAGGTCCACGAGTTCACACTTATAAATAATCATTTAAACGTTTGTGTATTTGGTGTGCTGTCCGAGGGGACGGATCTGAGCTCGGTATTTCGGTCCAAACCCACAGTGCTACCTGGTATCTCTGGTTAGTAGGATAGTAACCAGGCGAGTGTGAGGAGACAGAAAAATGCATAGGTGCATAGGTGAGTCTGATATATATGTATATATATATACTGTAGGCCTCATCTCTTGCTGATTGGTGACGAACTTGCTGACATAAAACATCATGTTGTGCCAACAAATGTGTGTATCTTTGCTGTACTATCTGAGGGAAGAGTCGATGGAGGTTACGCCTCCCCTTAGCTCTGCCAGTGCCACTACCTCTGCACAGTCTTCTACCTCTACCAATACATCTGCTTCTACCTCTGTTAACATTATCACTATACCTCATCTACACTTATACCTCTTATACCTCTACCACTGCCTTTACCAATGCATTTGCATTTGCTTCTCATGCCGGGTACACACCATATTCAGGGCAATTTTGGACAGATTTCTCCCCTTCCAACAATCCTAGGTAAAGTCCAGATCGTCTTGATGGTCCTACAGATTATCTTATCAGAATTTCCTGTGGTGTGAGGCATTTCAAAGGATTAGTTAGCACTTCAGAATAAACATTTTCTGATGATTTACTCACGTCATCCAAGATGTTCATGTCTTTCTTTCTTCAGTCGAAAAGAAATGAAGGTTTTTGAGGAAAACATTGCAGGATTTTTCTCCATATAAAAGGACTTCAATGGGGTCCAACGGGTTGAAGGTCCAAATGTGAGTTCAGTGCATCTTTAAAGTCTCGACATAATCCCAGTTGAGGAATAAGAGTCTTATCTAGACAAAACATCGGTTATTTTCTAAAAAAAAAAGAAACATGTAGATACTTTTTTAACCACAAATGCTCGTCGCAAATTTTCTGTAAAAAGCAGTCCATACACTATAAGCGTGATTTCTTTTTGCCGGTCGTCCGCCATGTTTGTTTACTTTATAGTCACGTTTGATGCGAGAGATTTTGTGAGATTTCCCATGTTCGCAGGCGGGACTCTGTTGGTTGTGAATGGAATCTGTTAGTGTGTGTTGTGCTTTCCTGTGATCACATCACGCCGATACACACACTAGAGGAACAAAATGGTTGAATCTATTGATTTCTTATCGCCATGTTTGTGGTCTCACAACTCTTTAATTTACCACTTTCACTGCTTCAGACAATACCTCTACTTCTACCCCCTTTTCTTCCAGTACCTCTACTTTTGCCTCTAACTGTAGTTTAAAATCTACCTTTAACCTTACCACTATATCTACCAATACCTCTACTTCTAACTCTGCCAATATCTACCGCTTCCATTGCCTTCTACCTCTATCTCTACCAAAACATCTGCTTTTACCTCTAACTTTACCAATACTTTTAACTCTCCTACCACAACCAATACCTCTTCTTTTACATTTAACTTTACCATTAGTTTTACCAGTTCCTGCTTATACCTCTACCTCTACCAATAAAACTGCTTCAACCTCTAACTCAACCAATGCCTTTATCTGTATCACTCTCTAACTCTACCTTTGACGTTACCAGTACCTCTACCTCTATCAATACTCTAATTCAGATTCCACCATTTACCTGTCTTGTTTAGTACCTCTGCATACAACATTTACCGCTACATATAATCCAAGTCTGTAAAATATAGTAAAATGAAGTAAAATAGAGTAATCTTGACCAGATAGTCCAGAAATTAGAAAAAAAAAAGTATGAGTACTGAAGTAATAGTTACCTTATAGAGGATACATACCGATATACAGTATGTCCTACATATTATTTATGTATTAGTCAACTAAAAATACCATGAACGAACAAGACAGCAGTGAGTTTACAAAAACACACTGTTAATCATGCGGAGCAGTGTGGATCAAAAGACATCACTTTATGCTGAATGTTAAAGCAAACTGAGAGTGAATAAAGGTGCACCGCCGTTAAATTAACTCATTGAGAATGAGGAGAGGACAAGAGCGCTATATTCTCATTAGAAATGAGAGAGTCCACAGCAGAGCCATATTTCACTGTCACTTCGCCCTATTCATAGCATGTGCTTCAGACTGCGGATGCATGTTGGAGCCACCGTGAACATATGTGTGTTTTCTTGGAATAAAGGGCAAACCAGAGGGGAAACTTTGCTTAATGTTAACGCCATCAATCTCTCCGTCAGCTGACATCATTAGAGGTGACACAATCTCCCCAGATCTACTGAGAATTGTGGGTATTCCTGTGAGTTCTGTGTTTAAAGTGTAAGGTCTGTTTCAAAGAAAGCCCAACTTATGTAACTTACAAGCTCCATAACTTGCAAACGTCCTGCTCAAAGTCCCAGCTAACAGGGAACGTTCTGGCAAGGCTCTCTCAGTGTTACTTACGTCATTAGAACATTTGTTCAAAGTTATCTGGTCTTTAATAATGTTCTCAAAACATCAGCACAAAGACATTATACATTGTTCACGGAACGATGGAATGGTTTTAGTTGTACGTTCGTGTAACATTTTATTGCTTGTTTTCAAAGTACATTCAAAGTAACATGTCATATAATGTTTACAAAACAATACAATGGAACGTTTAAAAAGAAACTGGACGTTTTGAAAGTTGAGAGAACATTCAGAAATATATTTTTAATAACTTGATGGGAATGTTATTTAACGTTCTCAGAACATATTTTTGTTAGATGTGGTTGTGATTTACCCTCATGATAATATTGTGATTCACTCCTGGATTTATGATGTATTTGAATGATATTATCGAAGCGTTAACACTTTTTTAATATCACACAGTATTCATGCACTTTTCAGAACTGTAACTGCTATCCAGTTTATATAAAGATTGATTTTGTTTGGGGTCAGTTTCACCCCAGCAAAAACACAGTAATAATAAATACATATTTAAATAAAAATGTGTTAGCATGTTGCTAAGCTAAAAAAATACGCAGTTAGCTATAAATGTTAATAAACGCCACTTGATTTGATATTTTGTAATGAAAGTGTGGCTTAAGTGTCCAAATAATTTTTGGGGCCGCTATGTCAATCATAAGAAAACAAGTATTTGACAGTATAACATTGAAAACAGCCCAAAGGAAATTCACTCTGGCACAGTAAGGATGAATCCTAGAGCCGAACACATACAGGAGGACACAGGACACTTTTTATAATAGCAAGCAACATAATGGATTATATAGGTCAGCCGAATGCTGGTGTATTTTTCATGATCACTTTTAGCTGGGTGGCTTATTCTTTTTTTGCTCAGTCAAATTAATGAAATGTAAAGACAAATAGGACATTCCCTAATGAGCATAACCTTGACATATCTTTTGAAATCCCCAAATTGGTGTGAAATAAAAGTAGAGACTGTTTACTGTATTTTTGCGGTAGTAGAAACTGCAGATATGTATAGCTAAGTAATCGTCAATAAATGCGCTGTAGTCACTACATATGATAGACTCCTGCATTTAACTCAGTATAACTACATTTTGATTTTACTGTCAAACACAAATCAAAATCCAATATGAGGAGTGAAATGTTCTCTATGATACGTCCTGTTCTCATCATTTAAATGGAGATGCAGCAGTGTTTACATAGCATTAAATACAACAGACCATATGGACTCTTTAATTCACCCTGTGCAAGGTTTACAGCAGCAAA